>NC_061785.1:23091948-23391948 GCF_022458985.1 Mugil cephalus
TGAAAATATATTTTCAAAGTAAAATCTTTAAATTCGTAATTCACAATTGGCAAATTAGATTAATTACGCCACACCCTATGTGTTAAATGGCATATGGA
This sequence comes from Mugil cephalus, assembly GCF_022458985.1. NCBI lineage: Eukaryota > Metazoa > Chordata > Actinopteri > Mugiliformes > Mugilidae > Mugil > Mugil cephalus. The sequence continues at coordinate 23,092,047 of NC_061785.1, forward strand.
ATACAAGACACCTTCTGATTTTTGACAAAGCAACTGTATAAATAATTGAAAAACATCGTTCAGTGTTTCCTTTTGACTAGGAAATTAATCAGACATTGGGCAGAAAATCTGTGTGCTGTATACTTTATTAATTTATAAGCCCAAAACCATTGTCTAGGATAAAAATACAGTAGTTGTTGATTGGCATATAGTTTTCATAGGTTGCCCATGTATAGTTACTATTATCCTTTTTTGGTCTTGATTAATGTCTAAAATCATCATATCAACAAAGAAGACTGAAAAGTAGTGTTATGCTGCAAAATGAAATCGCTAAAAGAATGAAAGGATGATACATAAAGGATTAGAGATATATTAATTGCAAAGTGCAGCCTTGTGGCCACATTCTGGGAACTGGTGCGAGGGTTAGAGCCAGGGGACGTGGCAGGGAGGAGATGGCAAGACGAGGAAAGAGCTCAGGATGAAGGGGAGTGGAGGAGGAGGAGAGGGAGCTGTCATCTGGTTCTGCATGGCTGCGCTGAAGTCGCGCAGAAGCAAGGCCAGTCTGAGCAGCACCCTGACACTCTCACGCCCACATAGACACCGGCCCCTGCAAAAACGCTCAAACAAACACGCGCATTTCAGAGCAACTCCAGACAGATACCAGACAGAAGTGTTTCTATCCGTGGTAGGGATGTCAGTTATTAATCTCCAGTGGTGATGACGGAGTGACAGGAGCAGTGACCAAATACAGCATGTGAAAGGGCATGTAGGCTGACCCTTTGCCCATCCAAAGCCTTTCTGTCAGGTTACATACATGTACACCTTAAATACACAATCCTGGCCCTTTGTTGAAAGTTCTGCTTTAACACTGTGTTACTGTGTACAACTCCAGATCACTCATTGCTAAAGTGCAAGGCCGGATTGCTGTGTGTGTGTGTGTGTGTGTGTGTGTGTGTGTGTGTGTGTGTGTGACTACGGGAGATAGATAAAAGTGAAGACAGCAGCTTAATACAAGCAGAAAGTATCTATGAAGAGAATAAGCAGAACGTAGAGAGGGAGGGATGAGAGAGAGATTGCAGTGCTTATTAGAGAGGAGCTCAAAATGAGTCAAAGGGAGATTGTGAGGAAAGTGGGGGAAAATAAAATTGACCCTGCTGGGTGACATCCCTCCATGGCACAGCACACAGTGATGGAGTAGTAGGAGGAAGAGATGGAGCTGGATGAAGGAGAGTGATAGATGACCCACAGGTCACACAAGATCTGGACTCATTTTCCTGACCCAGTGTGAGGGCTCACGCTAGGGGGCTGACCAATCCCTGGACCTGCTGAGGAGCAGCAGAGAGGCAGCACACACACACGAGCCAATCGAGAGGTGGGCAGGATTAATGGCTTTTACAGAAAAGATCACTGTCAGTTTTCATATACAGAAACTTCTTTTTCCTACAGATCGATCAAAAGATTGCATGTCATATATCCAAAACACTGTTCATGATTAATAATTGTGGAGCTTAATAATTCATGTATTGTTACAACTCAAAACATAGTCTTTCATTTGACACTGCCTGTGGGAATGTCCATGAATGTCCATAAGCACAGAATAGATCGCACAGTCCAAGTTCTGAGTGAATATCTTGTTTGCAGGCAAATCTAACTAAACAGTTTGGTTTTAATTATCAAAGTTTAGATTTCTGACTTGACCTCTATTCAGTGAAAGTGAAAGAACTTGCATGCACGGAGTGACCCTTCCAATAAAAGAAATTTAAAAAAAGCAATTACTTGTTCTGACAGCTTTTTGCGCTAGAAACTGGGCTGTGTGGACCATATGCCAATTTTAGTATTGTGGACATGGACGCTTATCTCAAACAGTTGTGCTGTCAGTGGTCCAACATTCACTTTATTTTGTCGCTATGTCCTCATTATCAACTGATATGGGACAAAGAGATGTTTTGAGATGTGAAGTCTGATATTGGATACATGGAATCTACTGTTCTGATGGACTGCATTCACTGCATTCACTAAGGTGGCTATGGTGAATCTGAATCCTCCACTGTTATATGCTGGACTGCCTTGATTTAGTGCCTCTGTGCTGTCTTTCAGTCCAGCCTTAACTGGCAATTGGGAGGATTGTTCTATATCTGTCAGGGCTACATACCATGAGTGGATATCTCCTCTCCTCTCATGAGGAGAGGAATTAGAGCAAAACTTAGGAGCTTCCTTGGCATCAGTGGCCTCAATCTCCTTTGACTACCAGGGTGTCTGATAACTGGCATTGATGTTAATTCCCTAAGTCTTGTTCTGCCCATTCCCATATTCCATGGGATTTTTCAGGACTTATTACTCTCTATATGTAGTTGGTTGCATTCCTTGTGACCTCCTAACGGTTCCCATTTTACTACATATTTTTTACACTTGTAGCTGTTGACATCTGCTATGTTGCCTTCTGGTAGTACAATCACCTCAGTTCTAACCAACTTCCCTCTCCTTCTCCTCGCCCAGCCATAGCATTATGACCTCTGAGAGGTGAAGTGAGTAACACTGATTAACTCGTTATCTCATGACACCGTCAGTGAGTGAGATATATTAGGCAGCAAGAGAACATTTTGTCCTGAAAGTTAATGTATCAGACATAGGAACAACAGGCAATAGAATGATTTCCACGACTTTGACAAGGCCAAACTGATGAGCCTAGTGAGTCAGACAATCTATAAAAAAAAAAATAAACGGCAGCTGGGGTGCGCTGCAGTGGTTAGCACCTGTGAATAAGGATCCAAAAAAGGTAAAGCAGAGGACCAGTGAAAGGATCATGGAGGGCCGAGGCTGAGGCCGAGTTGTCAGCACCTCACCAATGCTGGTGCACGCTCTCCTTCTGCTTTTTAGATATTTCTGTACCATTTTTTCCACCTGTCCTATAAGTACTTTCATTCAATAAAAAAAAAGTGCTGCTCTGTACCACCACCCTCTCCCTCCACCCCCTCTCATTTACTGTCAGCAACAGTCACCCCAGAATGGATAGGCTTCATTTTTTGGTGGCCAAGCATGAATATCACCAGTGGCTACCATGCTGTTTCAACAGTGTTGAGGATGTTTTTAACAGGGTTTTAATTTCACACTACATTAAGTCTTATACAATACAGGGCTTTTGGCAAACAATTTGTGAAACACCCCTCTCTCCAAACTATCGTGTAAAAAAGATAAGGCACCTCGCATAAAATAAAATAAAAAGGGTCAAACTTTTTACTATCTACGTATGCAAATTCCTTTTTATGTGGCATTTTTCATTTGATACATCATTGGCTCAGTTTCTAACTGGGTGTCAAATTTGCTTTTATAATAACAATGTTTACAGGCTGGCACACACACACATACACACTCCTCATCCATTTTTCTCCACCCCCAACCCCATGTGGAATGTCTGAGGTCAAATATGTCCTAAAGCATTCTTGGAGAAACACTTTTTACCTGTTCTGTTTGTTTGCTTTTTACCTGTTTTTTTTTTTTTTTTTTCCCCATGTTGGACTTATGACTTTCCCAGGCTCTCAGAGACTGCAACAGTCGCATATTGTTGACTAAGGGCACACTCACACCAGGCAATCATTCTATACCCAAGCAGGTTTGCCCCCTAAAGTCCGGATTCTATGGCTAGTGTCAGTGCAACCATCACACATGCACATAAACACTGTTAAGTATGCGACGCACAAAACGTAATCACGACGTACTCATGACGTGGCATCACGGCATATAAAGCAAGCAACCAACCCTCCATCACAACAACAAGGGCATAATCTTAGAAGGCGGGGGGGGGGGGGGGGATGGTCGCTTGTTTTATACGTGATGGTTACACGGTTATGTCATGGTTACATTTCGTGAGTCACCCCTTCCTACCATACTTAGGCACATTACAGTTGCATTCACACTAACCATAGAATCCAGACTTTAGGGGGCAAAAGTGCTTGGGTATGGAACAATTGCCTAGTGTGAGTGCGCCCTAAGACACTTCAAATTCCCATTGATCACACACACACAGATAAGCACACACTTTCCAATGCTCCTATATAAACATAAGACATAAATACGCACATACTTGCACACTAACATAAACATAGTCAATGTATATGCAGATTCATACTGAGGACCTGGTCCCAGCTGTGGCTCTGATCTCAGGAGGGTTTCAATATGGGTCTACACGATAACACTGCTTAGTCAGCACTGCTTCTGGGTTCATTCACACTCTTCTATCACCTTCACACACACTTGCCCACTCAGACATGAACCTGCACCTGATCAGTGGCTATTCAGCAGCTCTGTGTGTAAGTTGTGTATACAAACTAGTGGTTGCGCTGACCTAAAGCGTCATAGCATGGCACTCGTTGACATTACTGCTGTGCCATGACTTTTGACAGGAAGTCAACTAGTTTCAGATTATGTCACAACACCAACACAGACACCCAGTTTAGTGATATGAGGATTTACAGCTTTTCTATGTAACAGTAAACTATATCACTGGACTGTTGATTAGACAAAATTAGACATTTGAAGACTCGAGAAGAGGAAAAAAGAAGAGGAAAAGATTTTGGGGTCAGAGAAACTGAAAAACCTTTGGAGAGGCCTTCCATTTCTAAACTTCCACAAATCTGGAGCAGTTTTTCAACAGCAGCCCAGTTTAAACCCCATGTCAATAAGGGAACACACTGCTTTTTCTATGGTGATGTGCCTGTGAATAATTAAGAAAAATCTGCCAGAAATCACAGACAGAAGAGCTATTTATGCACACACTGATTTGTGGCTTTATCAATTATACATCTACCATGCCATGAGGGAAGGGAGGGAACAGAAAGGATGAAGATGAGAGGGCCTTCACTCAATACGTCTTTCAGGACATGTGTGTGTGAAGCCATAGAGTGTCACTCAAGCAGCCTGATAAAACAAGGTAATTCTTTTTCATTGCAGTAGTTGATTTTAAGCTTTAACTGAGCACGAGTACACCAATTTCCTTTTTAACAAACAAATCTGACCATATCTTCCTCCTGCTCTGTGTTGGTAAGTCACAGGCCAAGCTGGAGAATTTATTCTTCAGCTGTTGATCAGACTCAAAACAGCAGCCATGTGTTTTGTGGATCATTATCAAAGTCTTCCATGGTCTTGGTCGACATCTGGGGATACTCGATGCCCGCGGCTACACTTGAGCCCAAAACCAGCTGGTGCTACGGTTTCATTAGCCAAGCAGAGGAGACACAGAAACACAGTGCCACTAACAATTACCCGGACACATCCTGGGCTGATCTAGTCTATCACATCAGCTTTGTGTTAATTAGATGTAATGCTGACTTAATCTGAAGCTTGCCACTTAATGACATTAATTCATGCTTTTGGGATACTCTGACCTGACCCTGTAATACCACCTGAATCCAGGGGCTAAGGGCAGGTGGGTTAATTGTTCATTATCCTACACCCGTGTGTGTGCGTGTCTATGTGTCTCATTCTCAGGCATCTAATACTTTTTCATGTAAGATGCATTCCTCTCTTGTTAACAGTGAGTTAACACTGTTTAACACTGGCCCACGGTGTAACTAACCTGGCCTGTAAGATAATACAACATGTCTATTAGAGCTGACCGCCGGTGTATATGCTATAAATCACAGAATGCTTTACTAGTGCATTGGTGCGTTCATCAAGACCAGGAAGCATCCCCTCCTCCTTCTCTTCCTCTGTTGACATTCATAAGCAACCTCATGCTACTGGGAAATTTAATCCACCCATCCCCAAAAATGGCCAAAGGACAGATGGAAAATAAGAGCTGTCAAGAGAGGTGGGAGACAGATTGTCTGTTCAAGAATGTAAAGGACAGACCTGTCCTTCTTGTGTGTGGTATTATTTTTATTTTTTTGTTGGTCTTTGAAAAAAGGTTTCCAAAAATGAACTTGATAGTTACATATGTACCTTGAGAGAGGAGAAAATATGCACATTTGTTTACATTCAGTTTTTCAATAAATATCAAGATTTAAATTTTGGCCCAACGTCTGTTTGAGTTTGACAACAATGGTTTGTTTCAAGCCTCAACCACTCATCCACCTCAGTGTTGTTCCCTCTCTCTTGCCTCTTTGCTTGCTTTGTTACTTTACTTGGAGCTGTCTTCAAAGTTCAAAACCAATAAGCAACATTGTAATGATGGTAACATTCTTTAACATGCAGTGTCAACCAAAATGAGCTGCATCAAGTCATTATTACTACATAAAAGTCATAAAATATAATATGTAGCGTAGAAATCAGCCTGACTTCCCCTGCCCACAAACTAGAGTTTACCAAATTTACAATTACGTCTTATTACACCAGGCTAAGTAATATCTCAAGACAGTAACTGAATCAAATAATAAAATTAATCAAAACTTTTGCATGTTTAAAAAAATGTCTTGTTCCCATGGGACTAGCTTTATCTTGGCACCTCAAGGAATTTGTAATGCTCGTAGGGGTCGTCTGTCATCTTAATCCTAGTGCGAATATGTCTGTAATTTGTACAGTAAAAACTAAAGAACAAATTACCTTACCTATTACTCCAAGTACAGAAGTTCCGGGATAAATCTAATCCAAGAATTGCTGATTTAAATACTGGCAGGTAGTTTGTAAATTCTCCCCCAGGTTTAATAGTGTCATAACCAATGGCGATTTTGGTTTGTTAATTCTGGTGAGGTCAAGCAGGAAAATCTTATAATGCAGTCCAGAAATACCATAATCAACACCCAGTATCACAACACAGTAGCAAGTGAGAGAGGGGACCACAGGACTTGACAACAAGCAGGTGACAACAACATTGCAGCTGAATAATGCCATCACACAAACAATGCCATCTGACTGACAGTGTTCAAGATCTCACTATATCAAATACTCAAGATCAAAATAATAACGTGCAATAAAAACACAATGCACGGGTCACTGTGTGACACACCCAATACACAGCAATCAATATACAAAGTCACCACACACAATGTACCACAGCCAAACAGCCATTTCAGCTCCACAGACAGGTAAAAAGCTTTGTAGGGGAGCCCATCTGAGGTTGTGTCCCCCCTACACACCCACACACATACTGCCAATAACGCATTAGGCATATTAAGCAAATTATATTTATCTTAAAAATTAATTAGATTCACCAAGTACCTTTTTGCAGAGCTTTACTCCTTAAACCACCACAATGTATGGTGGCCCTGAAAGTCAAAACACAATGAAATTTCAGAAAACACAACAACATTAAAGAAAACACAACAATATTTTAGATTATGGAAAGAGTAGGGACAACACTTCTTGTTTCTGACTGGACAGAACCCGTGCTAAAATATAAGCTGATGTGATTGGTTATTTAGCCAGTCAGGAAAAGACAAAAGCTGATAGTGTAGTAATTTCCTGTTACTCAGCTATGTCTGTGCAAGAGGTTGGAAAGAATGAAGGATGAGATAGCATTAATAGACAAATATCTTTACTGATTATTTAATTATAAAAAATAACTAAATCAGATTACAAGTTACTTTATTAGTTACATTCAGTAGCTGCCGACAACCACCCCTTACCACCTCAACAAAACAATGACCGATTTTGCCAATACTCATCTTACTGGAAGTGTATTTTAACAGTAATTTCTGAACAAATACATGTTTTTCTAAAAATCTGTCAGTGTGACCGTGCTGTGTTGCGACTTTAAATTCAATGTTGTGTTTTTGAAGCTAGATAGGACTTTGCGCCACCTTAATGTTGTCTTTAGCTGACACAAACTCAAAATAGTAGCTGTATTTCTAGCTAGAATTTCCAGCTTTCTAGAATTCATTCATCTCTCTCCTTTCTCCATTGTTGTTTATGTTTGTGTCGCTGCGTGGTATTATACGTAAGTTGTCCTCATGCTTTAAATGTGACTTGTTGCATACACGGCATCACTCCCTGAGGCACAAGAGGAAAGCAAAAATATGTTTCAACTCAGGAAAATATGAAAAACAATAATGCACAGTGACTTGGATAAGTAACTTTAATCTGATTACTAGTTTGGAAAGAGTAACGTGTTAGATTAGATTACTGTAAAAACTAGTCAGATTAGAGAAACGTTACCGGTTTCACTAAAGAGGACATACATATGATGTCAATCTTGATATGCTTTCAGCCCTTGATGACATTAACATGTCTCTCGGAACCCTGAAAGCACAGTTGAAGGTGTTAGGACTGAGGAAATGGGGCAACTACTCCTCAACAAATGAAGTTAGAAGGACCATAATATCAGAGCTGTGACGAACCTTGAAAAATGTTTGTACAGAACTATATGGGTGACATAGCAACGACTCATGCATGTTTTCTGCTTTCAAAACACACATCCCAGTCTCTACACTTCCACGCAGTTGACCATTCACAAAGCGTCATTTCTTGACTGGCAGGGAAACAATTTATCCCATGAGCTTATATGTTAGCACATTTTCTGTCCAATCAGAAACAAATGTGGTCGCTACCCTGAAATATCACTGTGTTTTCTAAAATGTTGTTGTGTTTCCTATAATGTCCTGTTTTCTGTAATGTTGTTGTGTTTTCTGAAATGTTGCTGTATTTTGACCCTCAGGCTCCGCCATATGAATGACATAGTTTTGTCTTTTCCCTCTTGAGAAATGATTAAATCCTCCGGTCGATGTGCTCGCAAAATTAAATCTCCAACTTCTGCTCAAGCGGTAAAGTCCTGAATCGCTAGGTAGTCAAACGTGCATGCAAACGTGAATTAGCTATGTTACATTACTTGCTGGTACTTTAGCCGAGCTACCGAGGTTTATGCAGTCCCCACTGCCCATACTGAAGTGTGTGCTGCACATGCGCATACATGCGCAGCAGTTCACTAGTTCACAACACTGCAGGCCTGGGCCATCTCGGCTCCAACCTAGCATCAGGCACAACAAACTATTCACACAGAACTACACTACAGTGTACATGTGTCTACAGGGGGAATTGCATTCATCAACTGAAAACTACAGACAATTAATTGTGGACAAAGTTGAATTCATTATTTATCTTACATGGAAAACTTTTAAAAGCGTATAATCCTCCCCTGCACAGCAGAACCCTCTGCTGGGCCCATGCCCCACCAGCCCCTAATGCAAAAACGCCACTGATCACAACATAAAATTAAATAATTCTTTAATTTATATACGGTGGCGACATTTGCAGTGTTTGCAGAAGCATATAGTTAAGGCTAAAACTGTTAACACTCTGGGTCATACTCACTGAGCCACAGTCGACCTAGTTTGCTTGAGGCACACAGAGATACACCAATGAAGACATACAAATGAGGCCAAAAGCGTAGTTTTGCTCTATCTGGTCAAAAATATTTTTACTATTTTTATATTTTGTGTGTGTGTGAGTGCAGGCTTTGGCCTGTTCTTCTTCCTTCTAGCTAAACAAAGAAATGAAAAGGGGATTTCATTGTGGAAGTGGAGTTCATTGTGTATAAAATTAAACTCCATCACATCCATCACGTTTGGAGGAAAAACTCACTGATCTGCTGCCTACACTGAACAAACCGAGCCTCACCAGCTCACAGTTTAAGTGGAGCACCGTCCTCGCACAGGTGTCCTCTCCTCAAGAGCAAGAGGTGATGCCATACACATGCTTAAGCACAAAAACACACACACACAGCGAGACAAATGTTTGCCCAGGTCCAGGCCTAATGGGAATCCCCCTGATCCTGCTCCTCTGAAAGGATACTAATCAGGCTCTCTTTAACAATAATGCGACAGATGTGTCAGAATAGACACACACACCCTCCTCTGATTCTGTCAGTATGTCTCCACAGGCAAACAAGCAGCAGACAACCTCCAAATCAAAATCAAACTACTTGTGTTTCTTCTACATAGCTTTATCTCTGCGTATCTGTTTCTCTTTGTTTTTCCTGGAGTCTCTCCCTCCCACACACGTATTTCATCTTACTTTCTCTATCAGAGCTGGAAACAAAGCAGCAAAAAAAAGAAAAAAAGAAAAAAGAAATGGTTATCTTTCCTCCCCCTCTTCCCTTTCTCTTTATTTCCTGTTGTCCTGTCTGACTCCAGACAATGAATTAAACATCAGAGCAGTGGTGTGCGCAATTGCCACAGTTGCTGATGGGACAGCAGCCCCTTTTTTTGTATGCAGAGAGGAAAGAGCGAAAGAGTTCTTTATAAATCCCATGCAGAAGAGATGGAGATGATGGCAAGAGGAGGAGATGAAGAGGTTAGCATGAGAAAATGCAGGCAGGGAAATAAAAGCAAGAGTGAGAGAATTCAACCAGCATTCAATGTCCTCTGGATGCCCCTCTGTCTTCTCCCTTCTCCATCCCCTTGCTCTTTCTTTCTATCTGATTTGTCCCCTCTGCCGGCCTACACCTCCTTCTGGGTCTATCAACTTTTTCCCCGTCTTCAAACCCCAGCAGATTGGTTTTCCAGGCACCTCATCATCTGTCTCATCTTGTTGTAACACCTTTTTCAATGCACACACATTCTTTCTCCCCTGTCTTACCCTTTTTTTCCTCTCTAAATCGCTCTCTGTTTTGCAACTACACAGCCTTGATTTTGGCACAACACTGGCCTCTGTGCCACCAAGAGAATAGCAATATCAAAACATCTCATCTCTCTTTTTTTCTGAAAGTCTACACAATCTCAGTGTTTCTCTTTCTAGTCCCCTGCCCCCATACTACACGATAAAGCTTTGCGCCATTTAAGGTCAACCCACTAGCAGTGTTTTCAGAGGATTTCCGATTCAGTCCATCACATCATATTCAGAACAGATGCACATTCAACAAATGTAAATATTCATACGGACTGCAAAACACACATAAATATGTGCAGCTATATATTATATTGCAACTCAGCTCTATTTAAAACAGAAATGAAAAAAAAAAAAAAAACTCATATCATTCTCTCATTCTTTAACTTAAAGTCACTTCACACATCAAGGATTAAATGAACGTGCTCACATTTTTCTTTGAACTTGTTTTAATGATAGACGGCCCATACCAAATCCTGGTGAAAGTCCTCAACTGCTTTGCAGCAGAGGTGCTGAATTCCATAGCCAATGTTCAGCCTTTTTCCCCTCCACTGCTGAACTACTAGCTGTGTTGAATATCAAAAGCTTACAGCCAGCCAAGAACCAGAGTCTGCTGTGACTACAGCTCTATCACTTCCTCAACCCCCAACTGATGGGTCGCTTTCCATCACCAATTCAAGAAAGCCAGATTGGACCACAAAAGTTGCCTACATCCTAAACAACCTGGAACCACAGTCTGCTTGTTTCTAAACCATTTTTGTAAAGGCTGCATCTTGCTGGGGATGGCTGCTGCCATCAAGGCGTGTCATTGCTATGGGGTGACCATTGTGATGCAGTGTTTTGAGAGACTTGTTATGCAGCCCATCTAGACCCACCTCCTTGCAAATCTTGATCTCCTACAGTTCACATACTAAACAAGTAGATCGGTAGAAGACAGCATTTCATCCACACCTCCAAAGACAGGTAAACTACTTATATAAGGATAAGGTAGTCATATTGGCACCTAGATAACTTGTTTTCACTCTCTCTCGAGCGATTGCAGTCTGGCTGAGAACACCCCTCTAATGGCGCATTTCTACTAGCACGGTACAGCACGGCACGGCTCGGGTCTGTTTCCATTACAATATAGTTCCTCCTTGGTGTGGGCGGGGTCATAACATGGCTGCGCAAAACTACCATGACGTTATTTACGCCGCCCCAAGCCACGTGTCAGGGTTGTATAGGATGTGAGGACCTAAATGCAGGACTAGGATGACGCAGGAAGTTCAAACACAGGAAGTATTTAATCAAACAAAAGGCACTGCAAGGCAGGAAAATCCAAAAGTCAAAAGAAATCATCAACATGGCATGGTATGGAACATGGAACAAGACGTGAAGACTTAAAACAACATGACAAGGAACAAAGGGAAAGGCAGGGCTATAAATACACATGAGGGCTCAGGGAAGACAAGACACAGGTGAGACACATGAGGACAATCAACACTGGCGAAACCAGATGAACAATCAAGGGACAAACAAGGCACACAGACAGGAACACCAGAACTTAACAAAATAAAACAGGAAACACAACATGACAGACAGACATGACATGACAAAACCACAAGGAAACAGGAAACTAAGAAACTTGGCAAAATAAAACAGGAAACACAAATCATGATTCACAAAATAAAAGACAGACAAACCATGAACCCGAACAACAACAAACCCATACCATGGTCTGGGTGAATCCTCGCTTATGATTGGCTGCGGGGTGTACATTGTAAGGGGATAATGGACACCCATAAAGACGTCAAATTCCCTGATGACAGTTCAAAAATCATTGACTCAAACGGGTTGGTAACCGTGGCAACAGAAACACCGAACACAGTTTATTTATCACAGCAAAAATACAGTTGACAAAAAATATTTATATTTATTTTATAGTCAACTTTAACCTATTCGGTGAATTTGATCATTTTGAAGACTGGGATGCAGCAGAAGAGAAAGAGAGAAGAGAATATGAAAGAAGAAGGAGATGCGACATGAGGAGGTGACACCAGAGGGGCTGGACAATAGAGTGAAAGGTGGATAATATTTCTTGCAATAAAATTGATTTCAGAAACTATCTGTGGACTCTGAAGAAATTCCGCATGATCCTCTGGACACACACGCGGTAATAAGTGCACTGGCCTTCTGAAATGACACTTTGTATCACGTAATGTAACGTTAAGCAATCATCTCTCTTCCCATCCCATGACGTCACGTTTTAGTATCACTTTGGCTCACTTGGAACCAGGGCTGAGGCAATACCAAAATAGTACCTGGTACCAGGTACTATGTGCTAGTGGAAACAAGCATATACCATGCCATACCGTGCCATGACGTGTTGTACCGTGCCGGTGGAAACGCGCCATAACTGGCCTCAGTTCGGGTCGTCTGTTCTATAAAGGGAGCATGAGTTTGATTACTGTGTTCACCCCAGAGTAAACAACCAACCTGAGGCGGAAACACCACTGGTTTCGGAACAATGACCTAGGTGTGAAAGCACGCGAAAATGTCACTGAGGGTCCTCACAAAGATAGAAACTGTGTGTGGTGTACATCACACACAATGTACAGAGGTGATCACAGATGTACAAATGTCCACACTGAAGTTTGGCTTTTGTGTGTGTGTGTGTGTCCCTAGTCTTTATCAAAGGCTGATAATGCTTGCTTCTGTCTTATCAGCTGTGGCCTGAAGCCGAGTGCTGAGATAATTGAAGTTATTAGTGTGCTGCCTTTTAGCCAGCACAGAGCTTAAGGTGAGTCTCAGCACGCCTTAACCTTGATCCAAACACTTACACACACAGACACACACATGCGTACACATGCATACACACGGTCTCCTCTAACCATCATTTTCCATTTTCAACATTTATCAAGGGTCATCCCTACTGGAGGGTATGTTAAAGCAGGTGGTGACCAGATTTAAGGGGAGACATTGGGAAAACATGTCTGTAAGGGGTGCTGAAAGCCCAAACTGCTTTTTTGCCATGTTCACTGTCTGAGAACAAGAACTCATGCGATCCCAGAACTTTACAACTTTCCTAAATTTTAATATATATATATATGTATACAGTGCTGTGCAAATGTTTTAGGTAGGCGTAAAATAATGCTAAGAATGCTTGCAAAAATGTAAATAATAATATTGATATTTTTATCAATTTACAAAATGCAAAGTGAGCAAACAAAAGAAAAATCTAAATCACATCAATATTTGGTGTGACCATCCTTTCTCTTCAACACAGCATCAATTGTTCTAGGTACACTTGCACACAGTTTCTGAAGGAACATGACTAGTAGATTGTTCCAAACATCTTGAAGAACGAACCACGTATCTTCTCAGACACACTGCATGATGTTGAGATCAGAGCTCTATGGGGGCAATATCATCACTTCCAGGACTTCTTGTTCTTCTTTACGCTGAAGATAGTTCTTAATGACCTTGGCTGTATGTTTGGAATCTTTATCATGCCACAGAATAAATTCTGAGTCTAGAATAAATGGATAAGTATCTGCCTGTATTTCTCAGCATTGAGGACACTAGTTCAAAATGACATGAGAAGCCCGAACATAAATTTCTCTTTTTCATCCTGCATCTTTTAGAAGATGCAGGATGAAATACTGTGGGAGGAACGGAGCAACAGTATTTTTGTACTGGTCATTTTTGATACTGGTAAAAATGCCGAAGCTGCATAATGTCCAGCCACAACTACAGCAGCATATACTATGTAAGGACTTAATAATAAGTACACTAATACAGATAATTAAGTTTTAGCAGAAATGTGAACCAGGACTTTTGAGATTAGTGTTAGGACAAGACGCACTAAATTTAGACCCATGTGCTCTTTGAGGCATAAACTTTATACAGTATGATTTTATGTTGATTCTGGATTCAGTGTAAATACTGAAAAACAAACACACCAAATTTAGTAAAATTAGTTGAATCAGTTGGTTGAAAATAGCTCAACACGCAAGCCACTGTTTTCCGCCTAGAGTCTGAGAGTTCTGACACACAATGGAGGTCATACATATAAGAAAAAGCTTACTTTTTTCTTCTTCTCTTGTGTTATATGTGCATTTTGCTTGATCTAAATGGTTCACAACTAACCATGTCCGAACAGTGTAAGGCAGTGTGTGAAGGGGCCTGGCAATGAAGTTACAGCGTAAATAGTTCCTTCCTCCTAAAACATTCTGTTGGTTATTACTGAAGGTGACCATCCATCCATATGGATTATTCATGTGAATGTGGTATGTCAAGAACATCTTGAGGGAATTTCCTCCAAATTTAACTCAACTCACTCATTGTAAATGTCATATCCCTTAGGAAGCAGTGGTTCAACCACAAACTCTAGTTTTAGTAGACAATACTATGTGGTTCACAAGAAAATACAAGAATTTCCATCCCCATTGTATCTAACAAAATTTACATCTGATGGCCTTCCTTTGCACTCTCACAATCTATTTCCAGATGACAGCAATGAGATGAGACTATGTGAGGAGAACCCAGCTTTGGCACTAAGCCATCTTTGTCTGTTTAAAACCACTGAGCTGTTCCTTGTGAAATCTTTACGTGTTAAGCCGATAAGTGCGGCAAAACAATAAACAACATCATCTCAGTGTTAGCAGGGGATGCCTCCTTTCATCTGACTGGAGATTAGGTTCATTTGCTCGACTTGCGGCGCTTCAGTTACCAAGATTAAAACCACGCCAAGGTTTTGTCATCCCTCGACAAATACAACGGCAGGCATTACCTTGGAAAAGATTAAGCTACGATTAGACAGATCGGATACAATAACACTGCCATCATGTCAGCTCAATACAACCCACTGGATGGAAAACTAACGAATACAGATAGGCACTGGTTTAAAAATAATAGCTCTAACAATGGCTGTGATGTACTGCCAAGGATTTTTTATCCTCCTGTGTAGCAGTTCCTTTGTTATAAGTCTATTCTGAAAGAATTCCCAGAATACTGTGGAAAGTTTAAAAATTGCTGAGATACCTGGACCCAAAGACAGGAGTAAGACCATAGTGAAGGCATCAAGAGGAGCTTAATGCATAAGTAATAATGTGTGGAGAAAAATAGGTGATACAGATATAGATTTATAGGCATTTATAGCTATAGACCGTACATAGATATATACTAAATTTAAAAGGCCTGCACATAACTAAATATGCCGTTGACTTTTTCATTTTAAAGATGTTGACGAGGCTTTTGCTCACACTCTGTTTTTCACTTCACACTGAAACTAACAGGTATCAAAGGCACTTTGTCATGTGGAATAGCAGAATGCCAAATCTCTCAGTGTGTATGGATTATTAATGCTGTTGTGTGTTCCCTGAAGCTTTAGGCAGAACGCTCAGGACCTGTAGCTCCTCTCTACGCTCTAAATGGATTTCACAGTTCCCCATGGAGATATGAGGGAAGCCTAGGTGGAAGCCATAGGGGTGCACATCCAGAAAATCACAGCTTCGATTTCTGAGAATCCAAATAGCAAGCACAGGTACATTTTGGGTACAGAAAACGAGACTTGAATATAAGACAGTAAATGTTCAGCATTTACTAGTTCAAAGCAAACAATTTCTCCAGCATGTACAGATGGAACATTTTCCTCTTCAAAACATGAAAGAATTAGCCTCTCTCCTCAGACATTTATTTGCTTAGCTCAAAAAAGCATTCATTTTTTAATATCACCTCAAAAATGGGTGAATGACTGTGCTGACTAATGAAATAAAATCACAAGGATGTCACACTTCAGTCTCCGCTCTTCACTGAACTCCCCAAATGTTGGGAGCAATTTAGTTCCTTTGATATTCTTAAAAAGAGGAAGGAGAAATCACTGATTCCATGCTAATTCAGCCAGACCAGGCCATCCGCCTGGCACTGATTGGCTCCTGTCTCCATCCCTGCTACCCTCACTGACCCCTGGTCAGCTTTAATTTCATGTCTCGCTTTCTCCCTAGCAAGGAAATTAAAGCCTGAGCTCGTGCTGCAGTCACATGTAATGGAGGACATTAGTACAACCGCAATTACCATGAACTGTCAGTGTATAATAAGAATTGAATTAGATTACTCACATCACAAGTGCCATCCACACTGAAGGGTAGGCAAGAGAGAGAGGGAGTGAAAGAGAGAAGAGAGAGAGAGAGAGAGAGAGAGAGAGAGAGAGATGACCACACTCCCCTGAGCATGTTTGGCCCTCTGCTTCATTATTGTGAGCCAGCAAACTGGAACATGGTGAAAATCGAGGAAGTGAGATGGTCTCGGTCAAAGTACACCAAATCCATTTACTGTCCACAATTTCATTTATAAAACTCCAACAAGCCCATTAAAATGGAGAAAGAGGAAACTTACTGAACCCAACACACACAACTGTGGACATGCCTACACACTTGAATTAGCAAACAGCGACCCTCCCCAATTAAATCAGCAAGTATGGTACGGGTGTGTGAGTGTGCGCGAATGAGCACTTTAGTAATCGGCTACTTTCTAGCGACCAATTAAGCAGCAGCAGAGCTGCCTCTCAGACGAGGCATCAGCTTGAAGCTAGAGGCCTGCTGGGATGAGTGGAGAGAGAGAGAGAGAGAGGTCGGGTCGGTGGGTGAGGGAGGGCCTACACTTGGGTGGCAAGGGGTAAGGCGGGTGGGGAGAACTGCTGTCGGAGCTTTGACTAAGGTCAAAGAGTCTTCCAAGGGCAGATGGAGGAGAGTCAAGGGAGCAATCGAAGGTCAAGGGCTCCCACTAGAGCCCTCGTGCATTATGCATACTGCTGCATATTTTATGCATATTTGTTGGATAGCAAAATGATGTTTTGATAGTATTCCCAGAGCTGAATTCTCATTCATCATGTACTGTATGTTTTCAAGGTTTTCAGGAATACTGACACTTTCTGAAAACAAACACTGTCACTTAGCCATTAGTAGAAGGCACCAATTTGACACAGTTTCTAATACAGTTAATATATAGTTAAAGTGATTCACAGGTGGAAGATCATCTTAATTTCATAGTTTTGACACCACTACAATGATACTAACACATGCTATTGACCAGGGAGTTTACACCAATTTTAAGGCTGCTCAAACACCCCTGAATTTCAGAAAGCTCTGTTACCTGCAATATAAAACAGAATTTTTGTTTCTTTCTTTATTAATTCAAAGCCCTTACTCATACAAGTCCTTGTTAAAGCAATCATCCACCTCTGAGTATGGTGCACAGTTCTTCATCTTATTGTACACAATCTATATAAAACAGTTTTTATAGTGCTAAAATTAAATAATGGCTCTAGCACTCTATGAAACATAACTACCCTTCTATGAGTTCGCTTCCCACCCCAGCAGCAGCGGCAGATAATGGGCTCTTTAAGTGGGAATAAAGCCTCCGTATGATAGCACTCCTTTCTCCTCTCCAAGCTCGTCTCATGACTCATTTACCCAAAGTGAACATCTCTCTGGGACATTAGAATAACTGATGCACCCAACAAAGTTGTCAACTAATATTAATTGCTTAATTAAAAGGAATGTATTGTCGCTTTGAGTTTACAGGCAGCTCGATCTCTCCTCAGAGCGTTTAAAGTAGATAAGAGATCAAGGGGGGGTGGAGGTGCATGAGACAGAGGGGCGGGGGCGGGGAGCTGTAGAGGTGTTTACTGTTCATTCTCATACATAGATTACAAAAGTTACACATTGTGGAAGATGTTAATTTCTATGAGCAAGTCATTAGAAAATATATAAAATTATCAGCATAGATCTGAATGGGTTGGCTATACTCCGGTTCAGTAGGTAGAGCAGGTTGTTGACCAACTGGAAGGTTAGCGGCTCAAACCTAGGTACATGACCACATGTCAAAGCGTGACTGGTGTGTGAATGTCAGTGTGCTTTTGTGAGTGATTGGGTAGATGTGTCATTGTGAATGTAAAGTTCTGGAAGTACCAATAAGGAGAAAAGCGGCATATAAATACTGTCAGATTTCTTATAACGTAATAATTTACTTCAAATGTTTATTTTCATCTTTGCTCCTCAATAGGGCTGTTACATCAAGAGCATGTTAATGCAAATCACATTCTGTTATTTTAACCCAGCTGTAGTTTGGGACATCAAGAAGTGGTCAAAGCAGCAGTAACACTGTACAAAGAGAGACAAATTCTTATTCATATTTAAAACAGACATAAAAGTGTGATTAATGAGGGTTAAGGCGTGTGAACTGCAGAAACCATGTGATTAATCACAATTAAATATTTTAATGACCCTATGTCTAACTAATCATTGATGATCACTTATCATTCAAATATTGTCTTTTAACCACTGAATCTCACCTCTCACAATGTGATCATCAATCATATTCAGCTTAATTGAACCAGAGTAGAAACACAAGGGAGAAGCATATCAAGTCAACGAATTGTGAGTAATAGACGTGTTAACAAAAGATAATTAATTACCAACAAATATGTGAACGGATTAACTGGTTATAATTCATTATCAAACAGCTTTTCATCCTATTTCTGGTATCTTACAGATTTCTGGATAGCTCAAATACATAGCCTCGGGGTGTAGCGATTCATCCACTACATCGATGAATTGATTTATTTTCCTACGATCCAACTACATCGATCTGTGCTCGGCAAGTTGGCCTTACGGATGACGTACATCGATCTAATATCGATTAAAAGGTAATCAATCGATTGTATCGATACTAGGAAATAACTCATTAGATTTAAGCACGCCGAACTTGATGGGTTTTTTTTGTTTGTTTTCTAACGCGACGGAGCGTTCTACACGGACTCTTTGAAGTGTTACACACAGTGTTACCCACTTCTGGAAGACCGGCAGCACGAATTTGGAACTTTGGATGTGAAAGCGAATAGCCAACAGTCCTGCATGGATTACTGCAAAGAGGAGAAGGTTGGAAAACGATTCCATTTCGTAACGTCAGTGACGACATAACGTCACGCATTCGTGTTTTACTGTTGTTCACTACTATGATAAAATCCGTTTTTATTGCGCTTAATCACGGCTTGTTCTTGTTATGTTGGTGAATAGGAAGCTATTGAAGTCAGTACACACGATGACATGCTTATGAAACGGGTGAAATAACTAACAGCATGAAGCCTACTTGTTTAATGAAAAACTTGAATAGCCTTCTGAGAGTAGATGCTACAATCCTCTCCCTTTTCTTTTTAGTAGCCTGTCATCATGAAACAGCATTTTGGAGGAAAATTTGTGACTTTTTGTCCTTTTTTATTTTTTATTTCTATTTTCCTCCTTACTGTACATAAAGAAAGAGTGAGATGAGTGTGATTTAGATAAAGACAGTATGATTGTACATTAAAGTCTCATGCTGTGAAAAAGAACACTTCATGTAGATAAATGCGTAATGTTAGATTAAAAAAGTGTGGTCATTGCATTGCAGATAAAAGTTTTATTTTATGCAAAAGCATCTTATTTTACAAGAAAGACAAACATGGTTTCAGGGTTTATTGAGCGCATTTTATTTTATGCTTATTGAGACAAAGAATGTTTGTCTTATTGTATTACTACTTAATGTATTTTGTTTTGGTTTTAAATAATCTAAACTAAACATTTTGGACTAGGGGTGTAACGATTCGTCTTAACAATGATTCGATTCGATGTGTTGACAATATCACACGATGGTGGTGACCGATGCTGCACGTTAAATCATCCGGCGTTTCAGCGAGTTGTTTTCTTTTTGCTCAGGTCACTGTGTGTCATTGGTGGGGCGAGGCGGAGAGGCAAGGAGACGTGAAGGCGAATGTTAGCATTAGCATATACATTAATTTGGCCATTGACGTTAGCCGGATTTATTTCAGTCACTGTGGTTTAATTTTTGGCTAAAAAGTTACTGAATCGATTTCAAGTCACTGAATCGTTCCGGATTGTATCGTTCTAAATGAACCAAAATTGTCCTTGAATCGTATCTGCAACCACGAATCATGAATCGAATCGAATCGTTGTTAAAACGAATCATTACACCCCTAATAGCCTCCCATATCATTCAGCACTGTAGCACATCTCTGGTTGAATTAGTGAGTAAAAGTATACCATTTACATAAGGCTGTGCATTTTCTGGGTCTTCTGAAGTTTGATGTTTTCTACATAGTCTTCAGTTATCTGGTAATCACTGCTTGAGTGTGTCAAATGCTCAGTTATTTTATCTACACTTCAGTTATATAGTATGCATTTCAACAAAGTCACAAGCAACAGCTTCCAAAAGAACAACAAAATACTCAGTGTCCCTGTAGCCAATAGTGTACCGGTTATCAACAATCAGCGTTGTTTACCCAACTTTTACAGAACCAACCAACCAAGACACTTAATGGTACATTACCCAAAAGTCCAAAAAAGGAAACAGAGTCATTATTACACTGTATTTGAATATTAGTTGAACAGGTGCCTGCATTTCATTTCCATAGAAAATGATAGATTAGGAGAATTAACAATACTGCCGTGATGGATCTGCTGTGTTCCAGCTGCTGATGGTGCAGCAGATAGGGCTGTGAATCTAAGATAGCACAACATGGATCACTGTGGAGAGGATAATAATTCAGTACCTCATCAAAACAGGGAATGATGGTGATTTGTCAGTGGGAAGCTTCTCTTGAATACAGAAATGGGAATACGGTAACGGCTGACTACCATAGCTGAGAAAAGAGCCAAATGAAGTACACGTTGCTGAAACAACGTTTCTGAGTTGATAAGTGACATCACTGATGGAAACACTGACTTAAATAATGTACGAAGCTATGTTTGCACTTTGGCTAATGAATTATCAGGACAGTATAGCAGGGGTTAAATGTCAGACAAATGTACAACTTTGTGTCATCTGCATAATGATATGGATATACCATGTTTCCCTGTGTTGTAATTAAAAAGTCGTGGGATGATCAAATTAAAGGAATTCAGCAGTAGATCATTCGAGAACATTGTAGAACAAGAACATCTTAGAACAAATGCCCATTTACACCAAATTAACAGATAGCAGTGTCAATCAAAATATGAGACTGACATTAAATGCTGCAGGAAGTGTAGCGCTTTCTTTTATATCTAATATAGGATACAGTGTCCTGAGTTCTCTTATGCTAAACACACTCTCATGTTATCCAACATTACCTGTATATTTTATAAACTGTAACAATATTCACAAATATGACCTACAAAAACCTTATGGTAACCTTTGTGACTGACTTATCCAAAGGACGAATAAGACACTTCAAGAATTCCTAACATTTATTTAAAATAAATAAACTGAAAGAACAAGATGGCACTGATGATTATTTCCCAACTCGATGCAGGCCTATCTAGGGATAAATGCTTCAGTAAACTGTGACCAAAATGAACTTAACTCGCGGGAGCAAGGTAGGAAAGGGTTACCCGAGGCAGGAATTACAGAGGGAAAGTATCCAGTCTCCAATTGTCCTGATGTGGAACAAGTCCTCAGTTCCAATGCCCATACAGAAACGACTTGTCTGCCTCAAGCAGGTGATCTAAGTGTCCTGCTCCAGTCCCTTGCCCAGCTGTCACTCTGAGCTAGCTTCATAGTACATAGCGGGTGACTAGTGATTAGCTAGACACAGACTTTAAGCTAACTCACGATACAACTGAATAGCCATAAAACCACATCTTTAAATGATTCAGGTTATGAACAGCATAGCTTCCTTTCCCACCCCTCAATCAATCACGTGATTGTGATCACAGTATCGTGATTTCCAACAAACTATGAAAACCATTAACTCTTAATGTAGATCTATTTATATACTACTGTGTATATGTAGGGCCATTTTAATATCACCTACAATGATACTCTTAACATTTACACATAATTAATAAACTATCTATGTTAGTCTGACAAAGGCTGTTTTGTGCCACATAACAAAAATGTTATTTTCTATAGTTAAATTTTCTAACTGTCAGTCACAAGGGCAACTAATTTGCCCCAGTAATCTGCATTGCCTTTTAGTGCCTTTAATGCTAGAAAACATTCTGCTTGTCTGCAGTGTTTTGTTTTGCATTTCTAATTAATCAAATAGTTGGTGGTGATGGTTTTAGAAAGTGGTTCTGTAGTTTACGAAATGTCTCAAACCGTGGCAACGGCATTCTTAACTGCAAAACCAGGCCTATAATTTGGTCCTTGGATTTCTGCTGACTCCAGATATGTGTCAGATTTCCATCTAACATCAATAGTCGTTGCTCTCTTCCATGAGGGCTCCATACACTTATTTTCAAATCTGCCTGTAAACACTGTGACTGATTTTTAATTTATTTTTTAAAGCATAGGTGGGTGTAGGTCCACAGACAGGGTAATTTAACTGTCACTTATTTGATTGAACTGGAACAGCGTCCTGTTTAAGTGTGCTCTCTGTTTACTCAAATGGCTGTCAAAGTTAATGTGCTTTTGTGACTCATTCATGCTGTCTCCAGTAGATTCAACAAGAAATGATTAAATGTAATAGTCTCCGGAAAAGGTTAGACGCCAGTTATTAAATGTTTCTGGTTGAAGTCAGAGTGTATTCTAAATCCCTGTCTAATTTGAACCTTTTTCATTTCTGATCCAGCGAAGCGACCTGCCACACATTGCCTCTGACCTTCAACTGAACTCACCCATTGCTTAAATAATCTTGTACTTTTGTTGTGTTTGCACAAACGTAAGCACTCACGTGCATTTGTTTGTCTACGTGTGTTTGTGTGTGTATGGCTGAGGCAAAAATAATCCTATGCATATTTCTCACTTTTACTGCTTTGTCTCTCACGCTCTCTCTACTGTCTGACAGTTCCTGTATTGCCTCTGCTCCAATTCTCTGCGCAGAGAGTTGTTAATAACAACCTTGCATCTGACAGTGTGGCACACGCTCACAATAACTCTCACAGACATACACAGTCACCCACACGTACACACATCAGGTCACCACTGCTGCCAATTGCCATTTTACGCACCATAAACATTTGATTATTTCATTTATCGTCAGGGCCGGTGAATACACACGTGCACTCGTGTGGAACACACACAATGGCATAGACACAAGAGCACTGATATCTGAAAAATGAAAATACACAAAAGGCATACACATCCGCACTAATACTGGCACAACCCTACACACGCGATCACACTGTTTCTGTCTCTCACACACAGAGAGAGAAAGGAACTTCTTAGTCAGCTGTCATCCGCAGTGCTCTAGATGGGAAAAATCAAGAACTCAGAGTTGACAGCAAAATCAACCTATGAGTCGTAATAAAATCCCTTTTAGACAGTACTTGGAGTGTATAAAGACACACATATTGTTTTCAGTTGTATTTGAATTTCTTAATTTTTCATAACCAAACCAGTCATACATATACACAAATTTCTGCATTCACACACAGATTTACAAAATTTGTTTTAAATACACACAAGCAAGCAAGCACTTAATCCAAAGCCAATGCACAAGTACACTCTAAGGTATGACAGACAGTGTTCCAAGAACAGGAAGTGCCCTACGGTTGCCGTATGGGGAGTGTGATTTCTCTCTCTCTCCCCCTCTCTCTCCCTTTCTCACTCACTCACTTACACACACACACACACACACACACACACACACACACACCTTCTTCCCCTATGTCCTTCACCTTGTTTTGCCTCCAATCTGCTCAGTCAATTCCAGCATTCTCTTACTTGGATCTAGCGCCACACTCCTTTCTCCTCACATTATGGTGATACTTTGATTTAACTTAATGTTCTTTGCTCAATTAACACTACAGTCAGTCTTTCTCTGGTCATGTGATCGGTACCTTTACATTTTCTGTTGTGAAAGAGACCGGACCTGCTCTGAACCACATGTTTTTTCACAACAAAATACATTCAGCAACACATTTCACCGACAATTAAGCTACTTAAAATGATCTTAAACACTTAAGCTTTGCATCAATTAAAGATTCCCAATGTTCATGATTGTTTGGCCTCTGAGGACCCATTATTGTAATCCAGCATATTTGGGACTGTTGGTCAGACATAATAAGACATAACCCGTAAAAGGATATACGTAAAGGAAATGGGTAACAAAATACTGGAGTAGAATAAAATGTATGTGACTACATGTTGGTAGTAAATTGAAAGCATCCACTGCCCATTGGTCTTTAATTGCACAGTTGTGGTTCTAATAACAACCCTACAGCTGAGAGAATACAAAGCCAAGGGTTGAGTTTTTTTTTTCCATGTTCATTATAGCATGATTACTGATTAGCATTTAGATACAGTATAGGACTTTTCCCTTTGGGCTCCCTTAGGTGCAGTACTGGCAGATTGAGAGGCGGCAAGCTAATGCGTTCTGATTGGACAACAGGGGTCTGCAGCTCCTACACACAACAGCAATTCAGTGGAGTGACACCCCAAACCTCCAGCCAGACCGAAGGCAGCGGGAGCCAGCTATCTGACAGAGTGCAGAGGAGGTGGGAAAAAATAATCCAAACCCCTATACATGTAGAATAGCTTCAGAGACTGACATGCACTCTAAATCCTCAGCAGAAAGACACCATTTGTGTGTCCCTCCTACACTGCTGTGGCTCAATACCACCGCATCACTATCACAAGACAGAATGTTAAAGAATCTGTTTTGTATATAGAAATGGAGATTAAATTCTTTTTTGGTAAATGTGAATTTATTAATTTAAAAAAATATATATATTTGGTTGTTTGGTATGTACCAGTGAATCGCAGATCATTTGTCTCCTTGTGCTATTTTAACTTATGTCTTTCAGTCTAACAGACAACAAACAAAAACACTACTCAGTGAGTTTCATTAAAAGAAAAGTTGTTTGATGTGGTTTAATTTTGAATTCCAGCAAAGCCAAGTGTTCAGCCCATATCCACTGTGATCCAGAGTTCTAAGGCAAAAATATACTTTTATTTCACGTTATTACTACACTTTTTGTCCTGCTTCTGGAATTACATGTAAGTTTTTATTTTTACTGTCTGTGTTCAACCCATGATCTCATTTACACATGTTGGGGTAACGATAAAATATTACATATTCATATGACAGCAAGGATGCATCATTATTCATTATAGCACTGGCACGGGACAAAGTTAACCAATAAAATCTCATCTCTAAGCAGCCATGAGCCTGCATCTTGAGCCATCACACACACACTAAAACCTAAGAGATTGAACTGGAGACAGCTTGAAATGTTAAATTGAACAGACTTTTTATAGAACTGATATAACTTCATTCCATCTCATGCACAGTTCTCTCGCCCTGCCTCACCAACCGTCCTTCGTCTCTCCACCCCCACCATCTCTACTCTCTTTCTCTATACATAAGAGGGGTCAGCTGTCCTTTCCTATAGCTGTCAACTCTTGGGCCCTTTACAGCGATGCGACGACCCCCTGCACTACTTCCTCCACACTCTGTGTCTCTTGCAGGCCTGTCAGATGCACCCAGGGTGATTGGAGGTGAACTGGTGGATGGGTGGAAGGAAAGAAAAGAAGGAAATGGAGTGAGTGAGAGAAGGGGACGGAGATGGAAAAAGAAGAGCAAGAGAGAAACAGTGGATGAGGGCTGATAAGAGATCAGCCTACATGATCAAAGTGTACAGGGTTAAATAAAAACCTAAAATATTAGACAGAAAAGAAAGGCAAAATACCAGCGTGAGAGCGGGGGGAGGGGGGGGGGGGTGATATAAAGGAAGAAAGAAAGAAAGACAAATAACTTTGTCTCCATTCTCTTTCCAGATTTATTTTTAGCGTCTTGTTCAATGGTTCGGTGACTTTCTCCATCTCTAAGGATTTGAGGTCAGCACTTCATGTCAGAAAGGAAATGTCCTTGTCCCAACCTGTCGCTGCATCACACTACTGACTAGACCAAAGCGTGATTGGCAAGCACAGAGGCCAATCATTTAGGATTACTCAAGCACTGAAGTATCCCACTGACTTGGCCCGAGGAGAGTGAAGACCAGGGATCAACTGTGGCTGTCATGAAGGTACCAGTCAGTTCTTCAACTGTCAGCATCCTCCTGGTGACATAAGCTCAGAGTCACAATGTTTTCTGCTTTGGGCTTATCAGTTGCACATTTGCATTGTAATGGCTGGTTTTGCAACCATACAGGTAATTGTTTCAGTTTCCAGAGGCTTAAAATCCTGTGATATGCACTGCTAATTGCAGATAAAAACTGAAAAAAAAGGATGTGTCGTGCTTTCGAGAACCTCGATAATGACATGCATAAATCAGTTTATTTTTTATTCACTTTTTAAACTAATAGGTCTGTATTTTAACCTTTAATGTTGTTGCATTATTCCAGGAGATGGAGATACTACATTTATTTTTGACTAAATTGCTATGTGTTTTGCACGTTTTGTAGTTTTGCTTTAAACACAAATTTACAAAGCGAACAGAATATGGATCTTGTCAAAATTAGCACAATATGAAAATGTGCGGTCGAGGGCCTTTCATATTAATGTTTCAGTTCTGCTCACATTAAATTATATGCCTTACTCAAAATTTCACAGTATTGAGCATGTTAATCTGCACACTGAGATGAAAGGGGAAAAAGCCTGTTGGAAAAGAAGCTTCTTTGTTTAAGCAATTAGATTTTGCAAGAGAACATAACTGTTGTCTGGATTTTTTTGTCAAGAATAGGATACACAACATTTATCCACCTAAGAACGTCTTGGAAGTCTTTGACCTCATGTTTTGGTTTTCAGTTATTGATTCGTAAATCACGATAATTATTTTTTACATTGTTATCAATCTTTTACTAGATATGAATAGGAAAACTAATCGTATTAAATGACAGATGACAGTCACAGTGGTCATATTTATGAGGAAATGACATGTTGAAATTTGACCATGAACTACCGCCAATGTCAAAGATCAATCCTGGAATGAAAATATTGAATATTGTAAATGAACTCCTAAATTGCGGGTGCTGTCTTTATTGGAGTTTCCTTTCCTGATGTGTCTACTAACAACAATCGTTGTCCTTCAGGGTCCTGGGTATGACTGGTCCTACAAAAGTACTTGTACAAAATTCCCACAACCTTAAAAATGCAAAAGCGCAACTATGTATCAAGCTTAGTGTTTTTAAAATGTTGACATTTTGGAGATACAAGATTTTTACCCTATTTCCATCTCAACTCAAACTCATTCTCTCTCTCAAGTACAAGAGTCAGTCTGCCAGGCTTGCCCTAAGCCCCATGGCTGGCTAGCTCTCTGTTATAGCCCAGATCACACCCACCCCCTCTCCCCATCGCCGCCTGATGCCAACCCCTTTTCACCAGCTAATACCACTTCACCCTTTTTTTACCCTCCTCCTCTTCCAACCCCGGGGACTTGCATTCAATCACGCTATCTTCCCGCAGCAGGCCTGTCAAATACCCCGCCATCGAGCGAGGCAAATCGGCCTGGAGAGGGGAATCGGGGTGGAGGGCGGTGGGGGTGAGCACGGTGAGAAAGAAAGAAACAGCAGAGGATGGGAGGAGGCAGATGGAGTGAATGTGATGGTGGAGAGATGGGGCAGAATGGGAAGGGTTAAAAGTACAATAATAGGAACAGAGGCAAGGGGTTGTCAGCAGGGCAACAAAGTGGGGAATTCAGGGGGAAAAGGGATGTGACTCATAAATTCAGGAGTCGCGGGGTTCGAGAGTGGACAAATGGAGTGGAAGTTGGAACCAAGAATGCAAAGGAAAAGAGAATATGTAACGAATGATGAGAATTCATATATCATTCATCCAAAAAGGATCCGTTCCTCCCCTCCACCTTCATCCCTCCTCCCCTCATTCCCCTTCGCTCTCATCCTGCCTGGTTTGGGGAGGATTTAAGCTGTCTATTGTCAGTCTGTCTCTGAACCACCAAAGCAGTTTCCCTCAGTACGCCGTCTACTCTCTGTGACTGGCTTTGCACAGTGAAGCAGTGGAAAGACTGACAACACAAAATAAATAATTATTGTGTGATTTGCGGTCAGTCTAATCATGGATAGATTGGTTGACAGCTAAGTGTCACCTATGAACAATGTAAGATTATGTTTTCACTGCTGTCAGACCATTAACCAATGCGAGCATGTAGGATTTGTGGTGAACTTGTCTCCATAAAAAAACATTTATTTTACTGATCCAAAAAAAGGACAATAAGTGGGCACACACAGCAATTTATTAACACTTGTTCTGCTGACAATCCTTCACTGGGTAAATTAACAATCTAGTACAATAAAATAAACACCATTAGCTGAACTTGACAGAACAACAAAATCATATTTAGATGTGCTTCGACATTTCACATTTTTATGAATGTCATTGTTTTTTGTTTTTTCTCCATACATCATGGTGTTTCTCCCAGGTGGTAGTAACCATCACATTTTAATGTATAATATCAAAATCATTTATATCATATCAAAACAAAAAAACAAAAAACATCAAATTAAAATTTGAATGGCGTACCAAGAGTCCAATTTTACAGAACAATATGTACAGTGTAGTAAGTATCCAATAATACATTAGAAAATACTTTCCAATACATGTTGTATTTCTGACCCCATTTTGCAGCAATACCAGTTAGTTGGCAAGAATAACTAGATCCAGTGACCGGTTTTTAGATTAACAGTCACAGACAAAAAGCTGCTTTACATCTAGGAGGTTTAACGTCTATTACTTGTCACCATAGACTGTATATAAATATTGACTATGCATCCTCACTCACTTGCATTGGCCAAACTGATGCTAGTTTCCAAGGGATACAGATTGTGCCATCCTGGAGTTTGGAGCCATAGTAACCTGCGTTTATGTTTGATTAATACTGCATTCTGCTGTACCTTCTCCAGTTACAAAAAAATGTTGGATTATACACTGTACTTTTTTTTTTTTCCAACTCTCATGGTCCTATGGGGCACACCACAGAACAGTTGGCATGGCAACTGAAAGTTATCATGATGTCACATGCTGTTTTATCCAGCTTCAAATAACTAAAACGAAACTTATTAGAAAAAAATAGATGCTTGATTATGCATCAGCACTGTACTACCTAAAATGACAGAAACCATCCTTGAACATTTATTTGTTATACAGTAGGTCCTGCCCTAGACACGGATATAGAGACAGCCATGACAGAGAGACATCTTGTTGATGTCAACTATAAATGATGAAGGAGCTGTAGATTGGGTGGCTCTGTGCTTTATCCGTGGCCCATTTCCATACTATTTGGTGATGAGGATAAGAGAGAACATCTTGTGTGACAACTGAATGGCCGGGATGACTGAGAATTTCCACAGATGGCTGTGACTCATTAGGTAGGTAGAGTGGGTTGTCCACAAACCGCAGGGTTGGAGGTTTGATACTGGTGTGTGAATGTGTGCTTGTATGAGCAAATGGGTAGATGTGTCTGTGACTGCAGGTAGAAATTAGGTAGAAAAGCCCTTTATAAAAGGAAGACCATTTACAAGTATCCAAATGGTGTACCAAGTTGGAAATTTTGTCCATGAATGAACTTTAAAAAAAAAAAATGTTTTAAACAGTAGCGATGGCTCTATCCTCCGAAAATCCATTTATTTAATGAAATTCAAACTGCTTGTATGAATCTTCATAATCAGTTCCATCTCCTGCAGATTATGAGAGTGTAATCTTCGAAATTATATACACTTTGCTCGGTTGGGTTGCAATGTGTTGTTGTGTTGACAATGTGTTAGAAGGTTGCAATGAAATATTGAAATTCCGTGTACTACTGCGAGATCAGTATCAGTAGTTGAAAGTGTGTATGTTGTATATTGAAAGGAGTTCCTTTTTCCAGAGGAACAAACATATCAGTGGTAATGGTATACACATTTGTTCTTTCTGGACAAGCAACCATCCCTTTCTCTACAGCTTACGGCTTGCAGCTTTTTCTTGAAAGTGTTTCTTTCCACTTGCTCAGTTTTTTTCTCTACCTTTTAGTCCAAAGGATTGATTTTCAATTTCGCCAAATGCTGCGCCTCCTCCTTTCTATAGTTCTCCTCAGGAGTCTCTGTTTGAG
This sequence comes from Mugil cephalus, assembly GCF_022458985.1. Taxonomy (NCBI): domain Eukaryota; kingdom Metazoa; phylum Chordata; class Actinopteri; order Mugiliformes; family Mugilidae; genus Mugil; species Mugil cephalus. The sequence goes on from NC_061785.1 coordinate 23,122,558, forward strand.
AAGAGCCTTTCAACATCCAAAGTTAAAATATTTAGAGGATACGATGTGACGCAGAATCCAGCAGTTCTGGCCTAGGGCAACAGCTACAAAAAGAGAAACTGCTGGCTAAATGTATAGAGCTGATATGTATGACTGAAACCGTGATGACAACAGTTTGATGGGCGAATGTGCAGGCCAGAGGAAATCAGTAGCTGAATCCTACTGCATGCTACGCTGAAACTCTGAGGCTGAAACTCTTGAGAATGAACTTGCTGATTTGAAAGTAGATGAGTGTTGTAATGTGAGAAAAACACAGTGGTACCCTCGGTACACGAGAGAAGCCACAAATATGGTTGTCAGTGTGAGAGAGAGAGAGTTAGGGACAAGTGAGATGTGTGTGAGTGTGTGATGTCCGCAATATCAGATTTATAGGTGTGTGTCCAGGCTGCAATGTGTGAACATAAATAAGGCTGAGGGAGAAAGCTCTCCATTGAACATAATCAAGTGGATCCTTCAGAGTGCTATTCATCTCTCTCTCACACACACGCACGCACACACACGCACGCACACACACACACACACACACACACACACACACACAAACAAGAGGTCAGCACCTCTAATTTTAACCATTGCTTTACTTGGTATGCAGCTTTTACTGTGTATGCATTGACAGTATACAGCACATACAAAAGCATTTAAAAAGCACAATGGGAGACAGCCTAATGAGGATGCATATGGCTTCGGGCCAAATATCTCTTACTATTTGGTCAGACTCTGTGTCACACTCTTTCACACGCATACACATGCAGTGATTCAGTACAATTTCCTTTTATCTTTCCATCATTTGTTTCTCATAAAGGAGGAAGAAGCCTGAGAAGTCACACAGAATAGACAGAGCTTATAACTGGAGTCCTCAAAAATAAGTTGCTCGTGCATCACGTATCTGGACCCTGGAAATCTTCATGAGACATTGTGTCCTGTTAAATGTTTTAGCCACTTTTAAAAGAATGCACTTTCACTCCTTTTTCTTTCACTCCTGGCTCGGTTTCTGACAAAACTTTTGCTTCTGTCTGCCAAGTGGCATAGAAACCTATTACAACTGCTGATCTAATTACCAGATGTTGATTTTTAAAGGAAATTAATTAGGAATTGAATGGAGTTTTTTTATGCTGATTGAATTAGTTGATTATTAATTGCTCATTTATGTATTTGTACTGATGTACTCTTACCAACTGTATATAGAGAGTTCTATAGTTATTGTGTCTAAGGTGAAGCTGACCTAGAGTAATTAGAAGGATCCATTAATAAGGGGAGAAACCTTTGCTCACTCTCTCACAACCTTTTTCCAGCCTCTGCCACAGCAAGTGTTCATTTGTTGATTTGTTGTGTTTGAAGGGTGTGGAGGCCTTTCTGATATTCTGTCACATTTTTGACTAGACTTTTGTTTAACAAAAAAAATAAAAAATAAAAAATAGGGTTAGATGGCGTCCTATGCCCCTTTATGGGCTGGCCTGAGTTACTCTTTTAACTATTTTGACCTGCCCATCTGGTTCAGTTTATTGTTGGTAATGTGCTACTAGAGTATATCCCGACTGGACATTATTATTTAGTGAGGAAATCCTGAAGTTGTGTTTTGACACATAAAATTGAGTCATTGTAAGATTTTTCAATGCCATATCTTCAGGATTTTCATATTTAACAAAATAGTTTCTACAGTGTTAAATCTTATCTTAACACAACAGCGGCTGTTGACACCTTTTCTAAATCAAGCTGCCTGAAAAGTGGAAAATCTTTCATTTAAAACTTGATCATTTCAAACAAGAGTTCAACCTGTGCTGCAGACATTTTCACTGATAACGAAGCAAAACTTTACATGTGAATGAAAAGGGCTGATTCCTTGAAATACCCAGCCACACATATCACCAGAAAACAGAAGTACAGCAATTAACTGGGCGCCACGTTGAAGTAAAAACTAAATATATCAGCATCGCAGCCTTTTACAACTTTTAGATTCAGTGAAGTGAATAAATGAATGAATGCCACTCATTTAAACAACAGAAATGTCAGACGCTAATTTAAATTAGAAATGATATTTAGATGAGTAACATTGCCAAAGGACATGTGGAGAGACTTAATCAAAAACCAGACATTTCGCTCATGATTTATTACACTGCATGGCCTTGGGCAGTGCTGGAATTATAGTCCAAGTATTATTCTGTAAAATCACTTGCTAAAAACTCATATGTGCATGCATCACAAGTTGAATCATGATAGACAATCTCTGATAGTTACAATTTGAAATAGGAATATAATATTGTAACTGCAAATTCAAGCACATTTATATGCTGTCTACTGGCCCACAATAAACTAGTGTGGTATAAAACACCAGGAGTTTACAGACTTCCTTCTTAAAAGGCATGACAGAAAGCTCAGAACCAAGCTTTACTTGATGCAAATATAAAGGATGTCTTGGACACACCCTGGACACCCCAGTGACCTGCAATTATGTGCAAGGACAAATTATTACCAGGCACGCTCCAACAAAGGGAATAAAATGTGGAGCTTTAAAATAAAGAGAACTATGATATTCTCTACTGACCCCGTGGTATATCACGGTGCAACTCCTCCACAAAAAGTGACTTTCAGTAAATCTCTGTGATATACTCTGGGACATGACTTGTGAAAGGAGATTGTATTTAACACTATGTAACTGCTTGTATTCCCAGCTATTCTGTGTTCGGCAAAACACAGACCAGAAAGATGGCATGATAATATTTTTGTCAAATCTTCTTTACCACATTACCCAGGTCACACATAACAAATAAAATTAAGTAAAAAATACTGTAACTGTTTTAACCTCACTTAAGAATAGAGTATGGTTTTAAAATTTGCACAAGAACCAAATATATTCACATGGATTAAAGTGGAAAAATATCACAAATCCAGTCCAGATGTTTCTTGAACAAGAACCCAACTCCTATTGAAAGCACTGGCAAAGCATGCAGGGGCAGAAATAGAAAGAACAGAGGTGCTGAGGAAAATGTTTGGGAAGAGAGAGCATTTGCTGTAATTTGCAGAACACCTGTTTCCGAACAAGTCGGCTTGCTTGCAACAAAACCTCTCCGATGCGTATTAATGGTCCACGGCTCCGTTTAAAGCCCTTGTTCTCATGCAAATCCTGCTCTCACTTCCTCCTGAAAGCCTTCATTGCGCCGTTGTCTTCACCATCACGCACAACACTGCACAAGCATTTTCTTTGGGACTTGTCACTGTAGTCAACACCAATGTCTTTCACTGTCTCTCATCTTTTTTTCTCCAACCATCCCTCATTCTTGTGTAGAGGAGGGATTAGGCCTCAGGAAAAAAAGACTTATCTGTGCTGTCAGTACAGCACACCCGACAAATCCAGTGCGCGCGCACACACACACACACACACACACACACACACACATTGTCCATAAAATCATGTACCTGTGTTACTATTTTCATGGGGACTTTTCATTGACACAATGCCTTCTGTAGCCTCTTATTCATTAAGTAGTTGGCCCCCACTAATATGGTGAGCACACACACACACACACACACACACACACACACACACACACACACACACACACACCAAATACAAAATATAAAAAAGCTACAACAACAAGCAACAAGCTACACTACTGATACACTCCATCAGGGGCTAGGATAACAACTCTGCTTAAAGGGATTAAGCTGTGTGTGAAATACTGTAACAGTACCACCAAAAAGACGCAGAGGGACCTTTAAAGTAGGCTCCAAATGCCGTTGGTTTTGTATGCATTAGAGGAACTGCTTTCCGAAAGGCAACATATTGAATGGCGTCTGACTGCGACAGTCAGGAAAGTTCCTGAGATAAATTACGGAAGGAGTTGAACAGTAAAGTGTGATGTTCTATAATGAAACTGGATGTTTATGAGAACAAAGAAAGATGCAAATGGAATACGTCGTTTACAATGAATTGTTACTGTAGAAATAAATGGGTGATGATGATGAAACAGTTGGCAGTTAGGCAGTCAAGGTGTGTTCTCCATTTTTAAATTCTGAGCAGGCAGCCATTTCTCCCATTTAGTATCCAGCGCTGTTTTTCCACCCGCAGGTATTGAAATATCAACACACGGAAATCCTTAAAACTATTATTTATGCCCTCACACTAAGGCCACTGAAGAGCTTAATACACTCACCCAGCGCACCAGAACCCATCAAACACTGGCTGGACTTTGCCTTTGTTTTCAAAACTCACAGAACTATTAAGAATATGAAAATATTAATAAGGGTATGTGTCTCCCACCTCTGCCTTCTCACAGCAGTAACAGTGTTTCCTGAAGCAAGCGATGCTCCTTGCTGAGAAGCCTCTTTGATGTAGACACACCCTGCCCAACTGTCACCCACTAAATCCTTATTGTGAGAGTAAATCCGGACAAAAGCCACCGATATCCTCCCCTTGACATTTCCCCCTGGGGTCTGTTGGCCCCCAACTAACATCCCTTGATCCTCCAGGACACACCATCACACATAGATTTGTGGAACCAACACACATAAATGAAGACTCTCACTTAAGACATTTTTGTATTTACCTCCTGCTATGCAGACTAAATAAACACAAAATATTATTTAAAGCTAGGAAAACACTGATCTTGTGATATGACACTATATGAGTGTAATATGCTGTTTCTATGTGATGAAACATAATATTCACAGACATAATATAAACTGTAATGTGTAACTTTCTGAGTTTCTGAGTTGTGGATCGTTTGATATGCCAGCAGCGCAAGATCTGAGCACACACAATCACAAACTTTTGAATTGACGTACAGTAAATGTTTGTTTTTTTGTTTGTTTTTTTTACTGTTTTCCTGTATTAAATATGCCTCATTTTGACAATGCGACGTCCAACACAGGAGAACAGATCAGATAACAGCGCAGACAGCCCACAGAAAGAAACCACAAATCCATAACTATGTGGGAAGAAATGGAAAAAAGAATGAGTGACAGCAGTTACCCATCTTTAAAAAAGTTCATCATAATCCCTCTTTTTAGTTTTTATGTTGAACACATTGCTAGCCTCTTTTCTCTGCTCTCCTCAGCATCTACACTGCAGTTACGCCTCTGGTCCTTCCTTCTAACATTACGTAACATTATGAGTAGTGCAGACACTAAAATGTAACTCAGTGTGGAGAAACATCTACAGGGCTGCCGGCCATACAGCAACGGGAAAATAGGTACCTTCTTTATCATTGTACGAGTGAGAAAATTCTGCAGCAAAGTTTAATGCAAGAGAAATAATGAATTAAAGGAACGGGATAAAAACAGATGGCTAAGGGCAAAAATTAAAACACACTGCAATGAAGAATTTGCTTTTCTGTTTTGTGCATGCATTTTGATCTGCAGCTTATTTGGTGTGAGGAGTCCCTATGCCTTTGAAGAAGAAAAACATACCTCATACATATCAGCTGTCCACAAAGTACGGTTTAAAGTGTGTTTTTCCAGTCAGAATTCAATTCTTTATACAGATTACACTAAAAGAAATATGAGAATTGCTTTTTGGGAAAGCCTAACGCGATCACAAGATGAATGAACCAGAAACACTTAAATATGAAAAAAAAAATCTGTGAGTTTATTATAAGCACTTATGAACCAGCAACCTTTTTTAATAGTCCCTCCAATCACATTTGAATTCTTACACACGTACACTTACACAGGACAACTGGCTCTGAGAACCATGCCCCACAATTTGGAAGTGATCCTGTACATCTATCTATCTATCTATCTATCTATCTATCTATCTATCTATCTATCTATCTATCTAGTCTGCTCAGTGTGCATCTTCCTACTGTACAACACACGAGCAGTTCAGTTAGTTAGGAAACAGCTCCCTCAATAGTGAATGGAGAGTGAATGGAGAAAGCATGTATACTGTACTCACGGTGGTCAGGAGTGTTGCTTTCTCTCAGTCCGCTCAGTCCTGCCTCTGGATGTCTCTCTCTCTCTTTCTTCCTTTCTATCTGCCTTTCTGTCTCTATCTCTCTCTCTCTCTCTCTCTCCTTCTGTCACTATGCGCTGCAATCGCTGCGTTGGACACACATGCCACAGCAAACACACACTCCACTCTGTTATACCGCTCTGACGAACGAAGCGCTCTGAACGAGAGACCGAGATGGAGAGAGAGGGAGGGAGAAAGAGAGATAGAGGAGGAGGGTGCATTAGAGAGGAGAGGGAAGGCAAGCTGTGTGTATGGATGTGGGTTGAGTGGTCAAGCTAGGGAGAGCTGCTCTGAGGTGAGAGCCAGTGAGTGAGTGGAAATACACACACCTTGCACTATGCATCATGATTTAGAGTAAATGCACAATTACATGGCTGCACCGTAAAAGCATGTACACACACAGGGCTGGTTGTGTGCGCTAAAGCTTGCAAAGCATGTCACAAAAGAAACTCAGATTCACGATAGAAAGATGGGGAACAGGACAGAGAGATGAGGCTCTCCTGTCAGTGTGAGTGTGCTTGTGTTCTTCAGCGAGACTTGACCCTGCGCACCATGACAGGTAGTGGACCTCAGAGAAAACGCGCCTTTCTGCCTCAGTCCTCTTCCTCCTCCTTCTTTTCTCCTTCGTTCACCATTCCTTTGAATTACGTTGGGTCATCTTATTCTTTCCTTTTCCAAAAGTTATCTTGTTTCTTTCCATCCTTCAGTGTTTCCACTTTGTATTTGGAATCCAAATATGCACTCACACACTTTGAGAATACCAAAATGTTTGCTGCCAACAGTGAACAGTGAGGTAAAACAAAAATGTTCAAACAATTGTGTGAAATACATCTCCTAATTTATTTCTTTATTTCTAACCCCAACAGTGAGTTACTCATGAAGAGTTTCCTCAAGGCTCTTTTCTGGTGTCATTTTATCAGTTTTACAGTTCTGTGTCTTTTTTCCAGGTCGTACATAGTCTCTGCTTCTCCCAAAAACGTTTAGTTAAAGGGGAAATTAACTATTGTTCTGGTGTTATGCAGCTATATTTGTCCATCTATATATATATATATATATAAAACAGACAATTACGAGATTGCACTGAAAATTAACTGTTTGTGTGTGTTCACTTGTGACATTCACTCTGCTGACATTTCAAGCTACAATTATTTGTTTTTTTCTAGAAAAAAAAAGTTAATGCTCACGACTGACCATCTCAGCTTACCTCACTTTTCTTTGTGCATGTCATGATTCCGTCCCTCTCACTTACAGTATGCATGTAATTCACACATCTGGTGCTGCCACCATCAATATGTTGCTTTCTGATGCATGAAACTACTGAACAAGTCATCACATTTACAAGAAGTCTATCAGTCTCAACATCACGCAACAAACCACTGACGGCCGCTCCTTCACTTCAGGACCAATACACTTGGTCTGCCGATCATCAGCTTACACCTATGTTGCAACGCTTTATCTATCCACAAGGAGGTGCAGTGATGATAGAAGCCAATTACTGCCATCAGGCTGCAAAAACAAAATCCAACAAGTCCCTTTTAATTGATTTTTTAAACACAAAATAAGACAGGTAGGTGAAAAGGTATTGTTGCTACTGTGTAATTGTATTGGCTTCACCGTACATTTAGTGTTCCCCCAACTGAAAATGGTCCATACACTGTATGGACAGTACAGGGACTTCCCAGTCTCCAGTTTTCTCATAATAAACTAATATAGTTTAATGTAACCTCTTCCTTGATTTGTTTTTATGGAGACTGTGCGTCTTTTTTGTGATACTGTCCATGTTGTCCATGTCCATGTCTTGACTGCTGGAGTCAAAGAGGTGCCATGCAGCATAGCTGCGACATGTGGCATCTCAAACTGTTTCCCCCACTGTGCTGGATCAGCTAGGGGCAATTGATCGGTCTCCATTGGTGAAGGGCAAGGTCACTTCTTAGGAAGTACAACTATGCTATTCTCAAAAAAGGATGGCCGTCTGGGCATGTGTGTTGACTACCAACTACTCAACCGCAAGACAAAGTTGGAAAGTTGCTGCCAGCCACTTGGTCAGTGCAATCAGTTCCAGTGACAGTGTACGACTGGCCTGCCCCACGCTGCATTTTGCACCTCTTTTGCATTGTTTGAATTGAACCAGATGACCTTTAGTCTCCATAATGCCCCCAGCAACTTCCACCTTATGAAATAAGGTTCTTCCACAGTAAGTACATCTGGAAAGATTGGACATGGAGCCAGGGCGGTTTCAGCAGGAAAGCCTGAATGCTGCTGTAATAGTCTTTTTCCAGCATACACCTTCTGACTTTTACTTAAGCTTAAACTTCAGACCTGTCTGGGTCACCAAAGGATCATTAGTAGATTTGCTTTCAGGAGGGCTGACAGTGCAATATTTCTATCATGAATTTGTTCATTGTGTACATCAGAATGCTTTGTGCATCCATGGAATACACACACATATCTTTACTGGTAATATTTTCTATATAACAATAACTACAAGTAAATACTTTAAATCCACGCAGGCTGAAGTGAGACAGTTTACATCCCACTCGAGCAGTCTCTCTCCAGGCTGCTGCTGTTCTCTTACACCTCCCCTCTCTGCATATTAGCAGCTGGTGTTAACTTTTTCACAAAGGTATCATACCAGTTAATGGGGTCACTACTGGCCTTTGAGCAGAGTCATCAAAACACCATGAGAGAAACTCCCAGTCTTTGTGCCCCCTTTACAGCACTTGTTGCAGGTTATAGAGTAAGGTGATTTGACAACAGTGTGGTCTATAGTGATGCCGTTGTGACGGGTAGTATGAACATAATATTCAAGCAACTCTGCCTCTTTCTCTATGTTTCTCTGTGTCTCTTTACCTTTCTATCATCCAGCCTCCACAGTAAAGGGTCATGGGATTTTGTGGGTGGCATCTGTAAATAGATAATCATCTCCCTTGGCAAAACAGACATACAAACACACACATGCATCCTCGCACACATCAGGCAGGATTGTGTATGCCCCCACATATACATAAACACACACTCTTCAAACAGGTTTTCTCTCTCCTGGATTAGTAAATAGGAGAATAACAGAGTGATAAGTAGGCAGGGGGTTTGCAGTGTAACTGGCAGCAGCAGCACTACAGACATACACAACTAAATAATGAAGCCCCATTTATTATTACTGCACATGGAACAAGCTGAGAGCTGTTTGAAGTGCTCTGGCTTCCCCTTCATCTCCTCTCTCCCTCTGTCTGTCTCTCTCTTCCTTTAATTCCATCCTTTCCATTCCCTCCATCTCCACCTCTTAGTCATTCTCTGTCTTCTTCGTTGTTTTCTCCCCCTCCTTTTTTGTTTCCCCGTCTCTCGGATGAGCTTTTCCTTGTGAAGAAGAACTGCATATTTTTTAAGTGCACATGCCTGTAAACTGCCTACATGCACGTGTGTCTTAAGATAAGAACTAGGTCAGTGCAGAATCAAAAGTAACAGTCCTCACCAACGGAAGAAGGGAATCAAAATCAGTGCAAACACAGTTCCATACATCATAAATGATATGTTAGTTTACATACTGAGGTTAGATTACACACCACATAAATGGCCTTTTTGTTCCATTCTCCAGTCACGCTTTATTTCAGTGGGTTTTTTGTCTAATCTTTGATAGCTAAAAAGTGAATTTTCCCTAGTTTATTAATTGTCCTGATACCAGTACCAACAATGGAATGCACAGTATATGCACAATGTTGTTATTTTGGGTCCTCCCCTCAACACATAGGACCCAATGGCCCCAACTAACAACATTCTGAATCGCACAGATACTTGATCAGTTTGGGATCTAGTGAATTCGGAGGCTAGGTCAGCCTTGTGCTGTTATTCATGTTTTTTAGTTGTTCCTAAACCATTTTTTGCATGTGTGTGTGTGTGTGTCTCAAGCTGCATCCTGCTGAGGATGGCTACTGACATCGACCAGAGTCATTGCTATGGGGTAGGGGTGCCTAGTCTGGTGTACGTGGTACATGTCCAAGTAACACCCACATTAATGCCAGGTCCAAAAGCTTCCCAGTAGTGAATTGTCACAAGATGATGTATGTGTCTATGTGCGTGTGCATATTATGTATCTCTATTTTGTTACTTTTTAGCACTGATATGTATATTAATAGAATTAGTTTAGCATAAAAATGGACGATGCAACTCCATTCCATTTGGTAAACTGAGGCTAGAATTCTATAGACCCCTTCATAGCCTACGTCACAACGTGTCACAACGTGTCAAAACATTAACTGTCACTGTCAAATGCAAAATTTGTCGTCTTGCTGCATTTTTAGGTGCTAAAACTCTAAATTTGATCACATCCTATGCCAGTCGTAGATGACTTGTTTGAACATGATTAAAAGAAAGAATTAGAGTGAGACAATCATCAACAGTACACACTTCATATCAGGTAAGATGAATATGTAATGCATCATCAGTTTCAGCCTGGATAACGGTACGGGTTAGACTAAATTGTGACTGAAATCATATTAACCATTATGAGGGGAATTCTTGGTACATGTTAATGCTAATGTAACAACAACTCTACATTAGTTGTATGTTTCAGAGGTGTCCAAGCAGAACTTGGTTATAGGCGTCTAACGATTTGTATGCCTTCAGTTTTTCTTTCGTGTAGAGGCTGGGTTTCTCAATCATCCAGTGAGTGAGTGTGAAGGGGGGCGATAAAGTATGTAGTCCATCAGTCAGAATCAGTTTCTTAAAATGACACTCATGGTGCATTCTTGCCAAAATAGTCAGTTGAAATATGCTAACCGACCTTTACAGGCTAGAGTGTTTGAGATGGTAAATGGTCTTGCTTTTATATTCTACCCTATTGGTACTCAAAGCACTTTTACAGTCAGAGACACATCCACCCATTTGCTCACACAAGCACACACACAGTCACACACCAGTGCCAGCTGCACTGGATGTTCAGTGTCTTGATCAGGGACACTTCAGCATATGGTACATTCCGGGGATCGAACTGTTAACCATTTGGTTTGTGGACAACCCGCTCTACCTAATGAGCCACGGCCGCCGAAGGTGTTTTGCCTCTAGCTAAGCCCCACCCCTCAAATATGTCACACTGTTGACAAGGGGTTTATTGCAGCTTGGAGACAAATAAAGAGGTTTGAATTGAATTGAACTGTACGAAAGTGGAGGCACATTATCTCACTGGCGTTTTTGTTTGATTAATACTGTGCTCTGCTCTACCTCCATCAGTTACAAGGAAATGTTGGAACATACACTGCAAGTAAGCACATTGCACATTGGAGTGTTATCTTAGCTAGCTAGTCAATTATATTAATTCACTTAAAATCTCACAAAACAAAAATTTTACTTTACAAAAAAACTGCAAAGATCCTCAGATCCTTGGGGTTGGTTAGCACAGTTTACAACACAGTGTACAACTACTGATTTTGTAGGTTTCAAAACCAGACTGTAAAGAAAGTGGACAAGGTGTCTCCACTTCCTCCTACTGGCCAATTTGACTGTACTGTCCCAGCAGCACTATGTTGTGATTTGGAGCCAGAATCTTTGGAGTACAGTTCAAGAGTGGAGACATGTTATCAGTGATCTGTGAATACTTGTGCGTTTGGCTAATACTGAGCTCCACCTCCACCTGTTACAAAGAAATGTTGGATTAAACACTTCAATTTAAACTATTTATTTATTTTTTCCCAACTGTCACAGTCCTACAGAATTGCTTCACTGAGCAGTTGTCAGTGACAACTTTCAATCATCACAAGGTCACATCTTGTTTCTGTGACGTCAAGTAACTAACTAAAACAAAACATGCTTGAATTAATAAACAATATGTTTAATAATAATCCCTGGATCAATACAACACTGAAGATGTGGCAGAAGACAGTAAAACTCTGCAATATTGAACAGGCTCTAAGAATACTGAGATGGTGTGGATTTGATACGGATTTCTCTCCAAACAATTTAGATGCCAGATTTAAGACTTGGATTAAAATGGGACATAAAGGGACATTTAAGACCTTTGTATAATTACAGCAAGATCATTGCCTGCAGTGTCAGGATTTGTATAGGTATCTCCAGGTCAGGCTTCACTTTAATGAAAACATAGCTGGGATACAGGAGTTAGAAAGGACAGGTGTGGTAGAAATGTTAAAAAAAGCAGGCAATTCATCAGTATGTACTAAGGTTGTATCCAAACTGTTCTATGAGCTACGCCAAGCCAGCTCTCAAAAATTCATTGTATGTAGTGAGTGTGGTCTCTCACTGTCTACAGATGAGTGGAAAAGATTATGTATATTACAGTGGCAGACAACATGCTCAAATACATGGCGAGAATATAGTTGGAAAATTTTGTCAAGATTTTTCATTACACCATTGCAACAATGAACACTAATACCAAACACATGTTGGAGAGGTTGTGGAAGCTAAGCTAATTACTTTCATATCTTTTGGGAATGTCCAGTTTTAACTGAATACTGGAGAGAAATGCACTGTCATGTGGGAGCATTTTGGGGGTAAACATCCCTCATAGATTTGACACTTTGTATTTAGGGAATATTACTTTCGACCGATGGGACTATAGAGATGAAAAAGTCTTGCTTATACTCTTGGCTGCAAGCAAAAAGGCTATCTCCAGAAGGTGGTTAAAACCAGATCCTCCCATCATAGAAGAATGGTTAGATGCGACACGAGATATATACGCCATGGAAAAATTATCCTACTCTCTCAAAATACAAACACAAAAAATTTTATAGGATGTGGTCTAAATGGACTGGTTGTGTTAAACACATTATATTTTTATTTTGTTACTGTCTAATTTTGTATGATCACTTTCATTTTTGAGAAATGTGAAGTGTGGAACTGTTCAATCCCCAAAATGTGCCACATGTCGAATTGTCCTTGAGCAAGACACTGAACCCCCAATTTTTCCCAGTGCATGACGCTTTTCCTACTAGTAGGTAGGCCGGTGCTATATATGATCTATACTGCGACAAGCCACCAGGGGGAACTCTACTTGTTTTGACTGAACAGCTGTCTATGATGCAGAGAGAAAGAGAGTTTGGTGATGTACAACAAAAGTCTCCTCAAATGTGATCTTTGTGTCAAGGCGGATCTCCTCTCACACAGAGCAAACTGCTAAGAAAATATACAGACTCATATGTCATTAGAGTTAGACATAGACGTAATGTCACCATGGGGAAATTCTTTTTCACGGCCTGTCTTTAGTCCTCAAAGTCCACCACAGTACAGCACAGAACAAGATGCACGGTAAAAGACACAAGAGACACATATTTTTAAAACAGACAAAATAGTATCAAACATTTAACCGACCCATTTAGCGAGACCTTTTGTTAAGGGCAGCTATGACAGCAGGTATCAGGCTTTTTCCAAAGCAAGACGTTCTGCACCTCAGTCCTCTGTATTTCCGCCCTGAGGGTGTGGGGTGAAGTAGGTGTTAAGTGGGTGTGTGATGTTAAATTTGGATTGGGGAGACCAGTTATTCTGGAACCAGTGGTGGTTATACGTGTGAATTTAGCCTCATATAATCTAGTCAATTTCCCTGTATGTGCAACACTTGTTTACATACAGCACATACAGTATATCCAGAGATAACAGTTAACTTAATCAACAAGAAGAGCGACTCTTTCAGCAGATGGGCTGGTCTCCAAAGAGCCCTTATCAGAAGTTCATGCAGTCAGGCTGGGAGTACATAAAAAAACAAACAAAAAAACAAAACAGAAGACACCGAGACAAACTAAATCAACAGACAGACTGTATCTAGATTCAGGACCAGCCTACTTGCCAAATGCCTCGAAAATGTTTGTACAAGTTTTCTTAGGGGAACTGATGCAGTTTAAAAGGTAAATAGTATTCGTGTTCATTTATAAATGAGTATCCAGGCGTTATTTTTGAAAGAACTTTACTAAAACAAATGTATTCTAACACTTTTGTAATACACAAATACTGGAACACTGAATGTGGACCATGTCTGTGAAGATTTCAAGTCATCCGGGTCATGGTATATTCAGTGTTTTAGATTTTGATTTTCAGTAAATTTGAACTATTACATACTAGATATTTTGTTGGAAATGCCTCCCAATAAATGATTTGACAAGTGATCAGCATTTGTGACATGCCTACAGCATGATGATGCATGTCATCAGTTTAAATGAGTCATTGGCCCCAGCAATAATAATGATCACATTCCTCTGAGCACAAGCCTGAGTGCAACTCTCGACACAGCTGCCCCTCTGAAAAGGTCATGAATCAGAAAAAAAATATACTCATCCCCACTCAGAGTTGTATTTGACTCTTTTAATCAACACATTTTATTACACAAACTGGAAAGTGTCACTGAGATAAAGGGAACTACAGTAAACATGTTTATATCTCATGAATCACACAGATTCGATTTTGTCCATGTCAACCATGACCATGATGATGGAATTCCACAGGATTCTGTGCTAGAACATCATTAGTATTGGAAATCACTGCAGAAATTTCCTTTGCTATACAGATGACACCCAGTTGTGTTTACCCTTGGAGCCAGATAAAATAAATCAATTAATCAAACTCGAAACATGCCTTGAAGATAAAGGCTTGAATGACTTGGTAAGTGTGGAAGCTTGGGGTTATATTATGCCACCTGGACTTTTAAATGCATGCCAAGCTCCATCTAATCATAAAATCCCATAGATCCCATAACACCATATTACTTTACAGAATGCTTCCCAGTCCAAGTGTAGGGTTAATTGTGTTTTTTCTCAAAACTAGAATGGAAGGTACCAGCTTCGTACCAGTACGAAAAAAAAAAAAAAAAATCTAATTCATGGTATTTGATAAAGTTGTGTATCATGAAAATAAATTATGAAATAAATTATTAGTTTTCATTAATTTGAATATATATGACATTATGTCACCAAATAATTTCCAGAAGATTAAAGGCAGGTAATGTAGCTCATATAAGTAAGTTAAGACCAAACCCAGGTAAATTCAGTGCTCGTTTTTCTTTTGTTGTTGTAGTTGATCGTCCATCTATGGTCATCTATGTAGCCTACTATGTGCTCTCACACAAACATTTTAGCTGTGCTACCAAGCACCAAAAAAAAAACATTAATTTTCTTTTTAGATAGTCATTATTTTATCTTTTAGAAAACTGAACAGTGATAACAGTCTTGGAAACATGAATATTTTTCCATATACTAGTTTTCATTTTCCATACTTTTCCAAAACTGGAAATTTTTTAAATCAAATTTCACGCTTTTCCATACTTTGCATACTCTAACCGTGGTTTCAGGTAACCATGAACCACCCCTCAGTTGTTCTGCAATCAGTCCAGGGTGCTGGAGGACTTCCCATGATACACTTAGTGCCTATCCTCTATCCTCCTCTTTCTGACCATCCATGCATTCTGTGTGTGTGTGTCCATTTTCCCTCTTGCTTGTCTCTGGCTCAGAAGAGCATTTTCTGCAGAGCTGCATGTTTTGCATCTGTGATCCTAGACCCATCAGCCTGCCCAGTATTCAGTGCTTACAGTACGCATGGATGATTTTTAATAATTGCATACATCTCAGATTCTATCTGTTATTTTTATCCATTCCCAACTTATTCCAACTTCCATGTGTCATGCACTACCGACATTATTTGCTCTTTCTGGGATCATGTTTATATGCTGCACGTATTCTTTATCCAGTTTGTGCTGCTCACTTTTCCTCCCTTTTTTTCGTCCCACCTAACCTCTAGAAAATTTGAAAATCCTGTGGAAATTGATCCCAGTGCACATCTTCCAGTGACGCTGTGACTGTAGTGCATTGAGTACAAGTAGGTAGAAACACACTGTATACATACAACACCATTTACCTAGAGCCAAAGCACTATATTTCTCTATTAGGAAAGATACAAATGGATAGACAAAATATATGCGTTTGTGCATTTTCATTTAATTTCACTTCCCAGCCAATACAGACCAGAGATAGTAACAGTAATAGAACAGTGCCAACAGCAGATGTTCATTGACGGCATGCACATGCATTACGGTTGCAGTTAAAATTTTACAAAGCATCCATTTTATTAGATCTCTGTTTGAAGAATTCCCACTCTTCTGACAACTGGGGACCAGGTTTTCAGTTTCAGCAATCCTGGCATGAGTGTAAACGTTGTGACGGGTCAACATGTTCCATGCAAATCAACGTATTTGCGTAATCAATGACATCTGTGACGTCAATGTGGATGCGCCATTGAAACCCTATCCTCCAATATGCTTTTCTTTCCTGTGCGCATTTCTGGGTGAACTGCATTTCCTCTGAATTGGAAGCAGGAGCAGAATGACTCTCTGAACGCTGAATGTTTCTCCGTGCCTGTTGGACTTGGAACTGGGCCAGGCTCAGGTCCATTTCCTCTTATACATTTCTAATTTCTATTAATAACACTAGAAACAGACAGGGATATTGCAGCCTTTATATTTCATTTTGATCACAGAGGTCAAATTTTTCTTTCTTTATTTTTGAAATGTGTCCATCGGAACTTTTTAGATATGTTTGTTTCTTTGATTAAACAGCACCCACAGGTCCTAATTTCCAAGGAGTTTTGTCTTTCTTGTTTAACTCCAACACTAAGCAATATATAATCTTTCGTATAAGCAATAAATGATCTTGTTTAAACCGTTACCAAATGGTTTCACTTCCTCTGGTAGAGGTGGTTGCTATTAGCATACTTTCAGGTTCCAGAGTTGAAAATCATGTGGGAGCTTTGTGCCAAGGCAAAACATTTTATGCAAATGTTGGTGATATAGGTTTTGTCAGTGCATTCATATGATATAGTGAGCTTTTATACTACCAAGCAGGCATTTATGCAAATATGTGACAAACAATTTTATGTATACTTATGCTAATACATGAACAACAAAAGCAGAAAACTAAACAATTAAAAAAAAAAAAAAAAAAGATTTGCAAGCCAAGTATATATTGACTTGCATCTATTTATTCATTAAATCATGCCATACCACACAGCTGGCAAAATTATAGATTTTTCTTATGAACTGTAGCCCGTGCATTTTTGTTTGGCCAAATGTAAAGCTGTCATTAACTGGATGTCATATTGTTATTACTGTGTCAGTCACTGGAAAAGTGGAAAATTTTATGGCCTTTCTAAAATCTTGAGCATCGATCACACATAGATCCCTGTAAGTCTTGTTTTTATTTTTTCTATTTTTTGACATCTCTTGAGATGGCAAATATTGAATACAGAGGAAGCAGAGAAAATCATGGAAATATTGCAATGGAATGGAGACAAACTAATGAAAAACTAAAAGAGTATTAGGGAAGCCACACTGGGTCACCGCTTTGGGCCACCGCTGCCTCAGGTCTGTGAGTCAAGCAGGAATGTGATCATGAGGAGCAAAAGCCAAAAAAATAATTTCTTAGTTTCCTCTCCACCCCCCCTCAGTGTCACGCACACTAGCCCTCGCAGTTGGCTAGGCTGCCACAGTCAATCCGTTTCTTCTGCCACCCTCTTCGTGCCATGCTTAGCCAACCGTTGCTGTATTTCAGACCAGGCCTCCACTTACACAACCATCAGCACTCATGTTGCTGTAACAGCAGTGTTACCTTTACACACAACAGCCAGGAGGAGAAGACATCCATTCTGAAGACTGTGCTTCTGTGGTGTGTGGCAGTCTTTGTCCCTATTGTGCTGTGTCTGTATGTTACTTAGATTATTAACTTTTTTTAAGCAGTTTACCAGAACTCACTGTCTAGACTGACTGCTTCACATTGTATTTCCAACCAACTGATAAGTGCCACTTGATCATTTAATACGCTTTACTTGGTTTTAATGGTGTGGCTTATTGTCTTTAATGAAATAAGGTTTGGAAATTTTAGAAACATTTTTCCGAAATGTAAAATGAAGAGAAATTATTTCTGAGGTCTGCAATCAAACTGAAGCAAATGTATGGTATTAATCATGTTAACTCTCTCTTTATTGAAATTGCGTTCATAACACACTCAGATTTAATCTACTCATCACAGACTTGTTCAAGTAAATCACCTTGTAGCCAGGTCATCTGTTATAAATATGGATGTGTCTCAAGTCCAGAAATACCGTACAGTGATTTCTTAGTGGCACTGTGATGTGAGGAATAGAATTTAAGTGAACCTGTAAGAAATCTAATTGTTATTCAAAGCAAAATGGGACTCTCTAGGTGGGAACATCACCATTAATCCTGCACATGACATGTAAGTATTGTGTAATCATGTTTGTAATATGTGTATGTATATGGCTCAGTAATAGAGTGGGTTGTCCACAAACCAGAGGGTTAGCGGTGTGATCCCTGGAATGTTGCTGAAGTGTCCTTGAGCAAGACACTGAACCCCCAGTTGCTCCCAGTTTGTGGCACTGGTGTGTGAATGTGTGTGTGCTTGTGTGAGCGAATGGGTAGATGTGTCTGTGACTGTAAAAGCGCTTTGAGTACCAACAGGTAGAGAAGTGACCATTTACCATTTACCAAACTATATCAACCATTGAAAATTTAGACACATATACTCACCCACACATTTTTCTTCTTTGGTTAGTTCCTTTTCATTCATTCAATTGTCCGTGTCACTTTACTACCTTGTGTAAAAATGCTTTATTAACTTAAAAATGTTTAAGCCTGTCTCCTTCAAATGTCTGGATCTTGGATATGTAATAGCAAATATTGTTCAGTAACTCAGAGCCCCTCAGGGAGCTGTGCTGGCTCCCCTCCTCTTCTCCCTGTACACACATTAGACACCTCTCAACCAGCTGTCATGTGCAGAAATACTCAGATGACTCTGCTACTCATGAGTCAGAGGATTCATCTGAGGCTTTGTTGCTGGTGCCAGGAAATCTGCTTCCAGTTGAATGTTGGTAAAACCAAGGCACTGTTGGTGAATTTCCACATAGACAAGCACACACCACACACACATCTAAGAAATGGACATAGAGATTGTTGATTCTTATAAGTGCCTGGGTGTTCAACTGAACACAAGCCTGCAATGGTTTGACCATGCTGGGCATTTTATAAAAAAAGCCAGAGGACACTCTACCTGCAGGGAGATCCTTCTATGACTCTATGGTGGCTACAGCTATATACTATGGAGGAGTCTGCTGGGGCAGTAGCATCTCAGTGCAGACAAAGACAAAGAGACTGAGACTGTTCTGTTTTAGGCTGCCCTCTTGAATCTGTGGAGGTGGTGGGTGATTGGAGGATGCTAGCAAACCTGTCATTGCTGATGGAAAACCAATCCCACCTCCTCCATGGCACTGTAACGGCACTGGGCAGCACCTTCAGCAGTCGACTGCTTCACCCATGCTGTGTGAAGGAGCGTTAACACAGGTCGTTCCTTCCTGCTGCTGTGAGGGTGAACGACCAAGCCAAAATCACAATTTAGTTTTTAAATTAAATTGTGATTTTTATATTAATGTTTTTATCCCCACTGTGGGATTAATTTAAACATACCTTATCTTATTAAAACCTACAGTATTAATACATGTTGGACACTTACATACAAAGGGACCAAATGTGTGCATAAGTTTAAAAACCTATTTTCTTTTCTTCTCTTTTTAAAAAACTGCAAACTCTTACAACAGCAAACAAAACGTGCTGCAAGAAGCAGAAACGACAATGATATTTTGTTCGAGGACCGTATGAAGAGATGAACTGACTGGGACAAGACTATTCTAATTATTCAAAGCTAATTGTCATAAATACTAAATAACATTATAGGCAGCTTCATATGCAATGCCATCTAACTACCTACCCCCTAACATCCTACCCTCTACCTAAAAATGAATGAATTTAAGAATGTATATCAAAACTTATTGAACAAGTAATAAGTAGGCATGACAGCAAAACATTCCAGTAGATTAATTTGGTTATTCCCTATGAACATACAGGACGAAAGCAACATTAGCATAAAATATAGAATTGCTCGTTTTGTCAGGTTATCCAAATTGGCAGCCTATAGGCAAAATGCTTATTAAGAAACGTACTGTGAAAATAATAATAATAAGCAGTTTTCTCTAGTTGCAGTGTGCTGAGTTCTCATGGCGACCATAGCTTCTACTTTAAATTTGGAAATACGTACACACACTCAACTAATATTGTAGCTGTCTGCAGGTGGTTACAGCAATTATTCCTCCATACCGGATGACTGGGTGAAGCACCGTTTCATACATTTCATACATTCATTAAACTTACAAAATACAACAACATTAGCATTACCAATTGTTCATCACCTAAACACATTCATAAAACAACTGTGTTGTTTCTTTTTCTAGTTTTCACCATGTCTGCTCACCTGGAAATACAAAATCATGAGATCATCAATGCAATGCAGAACATGTACATGTGTGAGCTTAACCCTAAATTACCACACTAAATCATTGCAATCGAGGTGTCCATGAATGTGTTTCATTTCAGTATGGGTCCCACACACTCCCCTCTAAAATAAATATTTTCCAGACATTACAGACGTCCAAGAGAGCTCTTCAACTGTGGAATTATGGCGGTAGATTGCATGGGATACTTTGCCATATTAAATTTATTTAAACATTTTACTTTTGAACTTTTACACCGTAACTAAACTCAACATGTGACTATGAACTAATGCCTAATAATTTTACTTTTAGCTGTTAACATACAGAAAACTTTCTTGTTGGAACTGCCTGTTATTCTGGACCCTTATTATGTGCCTCAACAAAGGACAACATCTGCCCGGCATTCATCTCGTCTGCTTCATCTGATGGCGACACTTGAATATCAGCCCCTGTCACAGTTCTCCACTTCTTCTTCCATTGCCCTTTCTTTGTCTCTCCCATTTGCTTGTGGACAGAATTCCTCTGCTTCCACTCTAGCTAGCTTGTGAGCTTGTGTCCTGATTCTGTTTGTCTTTTGGTAATGCATCTCCTGTTACTTACATTCTCTGAGCTATTGTTCATAGTTCTATCCCCACATAAACAAATTATGTGCTTGACTGTTGCCATGTATAAATTCAGTCAATGTCCATCCTCAATGTTGTCACTGGGTTCCTGAGTGGCACTGAGACTGTAAATGGTTGCTGTCAATTCTGACTGAGTGGTAGCTTATGTCAACCTCAGTGTGAAGTTACCATGAAGAAAGTTCTTCCTCATGATCTGCCTCTATTACTGTAATTCACATGGAATATGTCCTATTGCTCCACTGCTCTATTGTAACCACTTCTTTCCCAATGACCCGTTTCTACTTAATTCTGTGAGCCAATCAGTCCCTGGTTCCCATTCTTTATATTCTCTGTAAGTCTGTTTCAGTGTCTTTGTCAATGTCTCCCCCTCATCCTGTTTGTCCAGGGCATCTCAAACTGAATCCATCAACTCTACTTCAACAACACCAGCATCCTGACAGGAGAGACTCTGTCAATATATCCTACTTACACCACTCTGTGTTTGTTTGTCCGACTTTTGGAATGTAACATAACACATTAAAAAGAATAAGATGAAATAAATTATCAAAAACTAGAACAAAATATGCATGTTACACTACATGAGTAAGTATTACTACCTTGAGATTGAGATACCTTGAGATACCTTGAGATACCTTGAGTATGTGTGTTTGCATGTATGTGCCCACATACAGTACACACTACTGGAGGCTAACTGTGTCTCTAAGGTAAACTTGAGATTTGGAATTCGTCTTCTTTTGCATCTAACGCTTTAAGGTGTCCCATAGACATTAATTACTGTGATCTGACGTGCTTCTCTGTCATTTTCTGTCTCCTCTCTCTTTCTCTCTGTTTCTTCGTCTTAGCTTAAGCACTTTTCTTCCCCAGCTAAAGGTCAGTGTTAATCACTGGGTGCAATAAAGGGGATATTTTTTATGAGAGTCCTCTTGTACTCTGTTTCCAATTAGCTTGAGCCAAAAAAGTACTGCTTCTTGGCATGGCCACGGAGCAAGTTGGTCACACACACTTTGTCAGTCACACACACATTTGCCGCTCTATCTGTGTTTGGTTTTAAAACCTAATCTCTCTTCCCCTCTAACCAAAGTTCCATTTACTACCAGCAGAGGCAGCAGATAAAAATTTCTCATTTTGAGAGAGCAGCCACAATGCTGGTGGCTACTCACACTCAAACTCATTTGTTCTACTGGAAACAAGACAGTAGAGGCTGGTATTCAATCAAAGCCACTAAAAACGAGTCAAAAGGCCATCCATCATGCTCTACAAGTATGGATTAACTGCACCCTGAAGAAAATATCTCCACCATAAGGTCATTTATATATTACATTGATTTTAAGCCTCTGCTCCATTCTCTATCTCACACAGCACACACATATCAAAAGTAAAACAAAGTCTGAGGTCAGGTCCCTCCTCCACCAGTACAACACAAGACAATGATACCTCAGGGTTTCATAGAAACTGCAATTTCATAATTCTCCCCTTGTAAACTTGATATGGGAGTTTCATTACAGTTTGTTTTTTAATGGCTTAGCAAACTCTCTTTCTGAAGTAACTAAAGTTACAGTTTGGCAGATATCCCTGTGCTCCTCTGAAGCAGCCCCAATTCTTACAGCATCTGGGACGTCTGAAAGAGGGGGGAAAAGTCCCCATCCTCTTCACCAGTCATTTTAATTAACAGCCCCATTTTAATTAAACATTGATTAGCTGCTAATTAGCCCCTGATAGCTCCCAGATGTAAGTGGGAACAGGTAGTGGGAGTGACATGCAGGGGACCAGGATGAAGGATCTGTGGCATAACCAAGTTGTGTTGCGGATTCCCCTAGGGCTGAATGTTTAGTGATTATTTTTTCGATAATAAATGGTGCCTTCACATCGCATTCTTCCTAATTGACATCGCTTTGATAGCTCCCGGATGACGGACGCATGGAAGATTGAGCCCGCTTGTGCGTTCTCATCAAATTTAGGCAATTTTCTGCCACTGCAATGCAATAAATACATTTTTTAAAAGTGGGAGAACTGCTAGCTGGTAAATTAAAGTGAGTGCTAATAATAAGCGTGCTTGGGAGAGGTGGGGGTGGGAATTCACTCTAAGTGAAGTTTCTGTCAGGTCGTCATCAACTCACAGTCTGACTCTCATACTGGATGAATAATTGTCTCAGCACAGACTTTGTGTAAATGTTGCGTATGAGTGCTCACTTTCTATACATAAAATACAGATCAATAATTGTTCACTAGTTGTTTCCAGTTCCCTAAACATATAGAGTGAATAAACAGCACTTCAATAGTGGTAGATGTAGCAGTCCTAAGTGACATTTGGCAGAATGAACCTGAGAAGCTTGAGAAATACGAAGGGCTGAAAGAGGAACTAGAAAAAATGTAGAAGTTAAAGGTAAAAGTTTGTCCCCACTTGTAGCCATGACCCCCAAGCTAGGTGAATGGCCCCTCTAGATTCCTGGAACAACATCTGAGATCTCTGTCCAGAAGAGTGTAGTACTTGAAAAGCTATGATACTTTCACTGTTTAAACAATGAATACACGCCATACATATCTGTACGCAACCGTTCTCAATTTACTAATATGTTGTTGTGATTACCAGCCAAGTGTTGAATATTGTGCCACCCATGCAAATGGTAGCACATCAAAAAAGTCTGAAAATAAATACACAACCATCACAAAGGCCCAAACCATGAATAATGAATACTGTCATTCGCCTTTCAATTAGTTCTGTATGCTTTGAATCAACCCTGTGCCTGTGTTTGTTTGTGTGTGTGTTCCCTTAAGTCACACACATGTCTCCCACACTGCTTGAGCCTGCGGCATCAACTGCCAACATCAAATAATTATATATGTACGATCATGACAACCACCCATGGATTAGTATTTTTTTGCCATCACTTTGTCTCTTTCTGTATGTGTGTGTCTGTAAATGGTAAACGGGTTTACTGTCAGACTTCAGCAGGTGGTCTATGTGCCGGGGATCGACCCGCTTACCTTCTGGTAATAAATTACCCATGTTTAAAAGCAGGACAGACAGATGTATCACATTGACTGAAATGGGAACATTCAAAGCAGTGGGCCTGTGACTGATTCATACTTGTCATATAGGGTATACCGCTGTTAAGGATGGGGTAAACAAAATAAATACAGGAATTACAAAGTTATTTGGGGATGTCTTATATATATTATATTTTATGCAGTTTATCCATATCATTCAAAAAACTTATGGAAATAATAGGTACATCCAAGAAAGATGTGTATTATGTCCCTATTACTCCAAAGTCTCTGAAGCAGGAGAAATGAACACCCTTTAGAAATGCTGATTTATTGCTTATGGATTGAAAATGGTAAATAGTTTTTATATAGTGCCTTTCTACCTATTGGTACTCAAAGCGCTTTACAGTCACAGACACATTTATACATTCACTTACACAAGCACACATACACATTCACACACCAGTTGTGGTAACAATATTATCAGCATTCATCTTGCAGATCTTGCCATTTTGAATTTACCCATCACATTAAGTGCTCTTTCCAACCAACATGCTACTTACAAAAAATAAAACTAGAAAGTGCGACTCATGTTCATATTCCATTGCTGTTATGTCACATTCAGTCATTCTTCCTCTGAGAGAAGACAAATGCTAGCAGGTTTTGTACAGGTTCTGCCTCTTGTTTTGACCTGAAAAGAGAGAAGGTGTGGCGGGAGATGGAGGGAGGGAAGAGGGGGGAAAATCAGCAGAGAGCCAGGCACTCAAAGTGGGGAATCACATCACAAACTTGTATTGATCCGTGTTCCTACACAGTGTTTGGTGAGAAAAGATAGAGTAGAGTTAATGAGTGTTTGAGAGGGTAAGGGAGGTAAAAGAGAGATGAGGTGTGTGTGTGTGTGTGTGTGTGTGTGTGTGTACAAAGGGTGTGCCTGTCAGTGTATGAGTAGAGTGAATGAAAATCGAAGACGACTCGACTGAATTTCAATTGAACAAAGAGAATTCTAACTAAATACATAAGTGCAATTGATCTGCTCATATTTACTGCGGGAGGGAGTAGAGTGTGCTTTATATAACTCAAGATTATGATATTGTGAGATATATTTAATGCCTCTCAGAGATTGTTGTGAATGCTGATAAAAACATATCACAAACCAATAGAGCGATATTTCTTTTTCTCTTTGACAATTGTGTGTCTCGCCCCCTCACACGCAAACCTGCATTTACTATACCGGCTGTCCCCTCTCCGTAGGTTAATTTCTCTCAGGGATCAGTGGTGATTACGGGCCCAGTGGTGTGAGGCGCCACAGTGAGATGGCCAACGGAAAGATCGATTTCTGTTTTTACCGACTTAATTCAATGTGGGCTATTTAAACTGGCAGGGCAGGGAGAAATTAGATTGTATTTGCTGGGTATGGATTTTTGCCTTGTGAAAGCAGTGAAGGCAGAGGGGGAGGTGGGGTGGTTTACAAGACCTGACTGCCATTTAGGTGCTTCATACACGTACCCAGGTAATCAGAGAGAATTACCTTCTATTGATTAGTCAATACTTTCCCAGATCATGTTGTTTTCATCTCTACTAAAAATCTTAACAGGTTATTGATACTCACTAACAGAGGAGAAGTGTGGTGGGAAAGGGGGGGTCAACACCAAGGCAATATATTAGTACTTAGTCACTTTTACCGGTCCATATATACTCTCTGTTTCTCTCTCTGTCTCTCACTTTCTCTCTAATCTCCATTGGAACACACCCCATGCTGACGCAAAGCTATGGGACCGACTATATTCACATAGTAGGACTCTCAAAGATAACCCTACAAATTAATTTTAACACCACTTTTTTTAGAAAGAGAAATCAGGAAGTGATCAAAGCTACAGAAAGTGATGGGGAAAGATGTGTCAAATGTAAAGTCAATATGGAAAGCAATCAGAATCAGAAAGGCTGCAGTAGTAAATTACTTCACCCTGCTGAGCACAGTAATAAGCAAAATTTGCAAAAGAAGATGAAGAATGCAAGTAAATAAATCAGCAGAAACAGATCTTTTGAATGTGAAGTTCAACAAGTCCTATCAGATGGTTCCTTTGAAAAGAAAAAAAAAGGTTTTTAAATCTGTTATTTATTGTCAATGTGAAAAGAGTTACAACTGGCACACAGCTAAAAGAAGAGCGCTCTCAGATCTCAGTTCATTTTTGCTTGTGCCTAAAACATTTGTGACTCATTACAGAATGGATATGGGCCTTTTGAGGGTGTGCTGGTAAAAGAATGTTGTTAGTGGGGGCCTTTGGATCCTATGGGTTGAGGAGAGGGGCCTCTGTGGATCATCCCACAGATACCTGATCAGTTTGGGATTTCCAGAAAACAAACATATTATAAATAATCTTTGGGAATAGATAACACCTAAGAGTCATGACTTGCATGCATGAATGCCTGTGTACTTTTGTTTCAGACTTACATAGGTTCAAATAATACAAAATGGAAAAACTGCCTCAACTGTGCACATAACACAGCATTCTAAACCTAAGCCACTGCTTTTTTTGTATAATTACACTCTACCAACCTTCGTTCTAATAGTTCTTAACATACAGCGCCAGTAATTTGTATTCATGCTGTACATGTGTTGCTACACAGGCTTCAGGCTGCAGGGAGGCAGAGAACAGATGCCCACTTAACCTTACATAACAGGCCATGACCTACTGGGCCAGTGGAGCCATGTGTATGCATATGTCAGCGTCATCTTTGTAGGCATGTGCTCTTGTACAAATTGCATGTGACGTTGTGTGTGTGATGCTGATAATTCGTCTCTTACTTAGATACACAGCAGTCACATGTGCCAGGATATACAATGTGATTTATGGCATACTTACTTGACACATAACCTCAACAAAAGGGCCATACATTTGACAACCATTCTCTAAGTGAAACGTGCCCAAGGGTGACCATCCTACTGTGAGTCAGTACTGTGCGTTCAACCACTTATGTACATATGACATCAGGTTGTTATCATTGATAGAAACCCTGACCTCTGCACTGACAGAAATCCGTCTGATCCCTGCTGTCAACCATTACACATTGGTTACAACGAGTTAATTCAAATCTTTATGTGATGATGGCTATTTCCTTCACCTACACAAATCCTTAAGTTGTGCACATGGACAGAGGTGGCAGTGCCAGTCTTTGTTTGTATGTAACCATTGAATGCCCCTGGTTATTTGATCCCAGCTGTTTTAATATTTATCGCATACTGTACACAGGGGTTCAAATGCATCATCATCATGGTTATGTCCTGTCTTATTTTGATATTCACTTTCCATTCTTATTTGTCATTACTGTTTTTGTGTGTTCTCACCTTTTCTCAACTGGTTGATTAAAGCTTTGTGTATTAATAATTAAGCGTTTCCTCCTCAGTTGTGAGTTAAGGTCAGTAAAGTCTATGAGTTCTGCAATGTATGTGTGTTGGGGTTTTGTGCCTCTGTGTCTGCATGTAAAGACATGGACATGTGTTAGGTCAGAACAAAAGGTTTTGTGGTGTTTTGAGGTTTCCACTTTGCCCGTGTGAGGCAAAAGGATGATCAGCGTATGATGATTCTTGATCTGTCTATGTCTTAAATTACACAGCAAGGTGCTTTTAAACTTGCATACCTCTCACAGCTTGTTATGTCTTTTAACATAAAACAGTGTAGGAGAATATTTTATTTCTCCCCAGGAGGGGTCACTTCGTCGGACAGTCCATGATGGACAGGACTGTTGTTGTTTTTCTTTGCAGATTTCTGAGACCACAAAACAAAGTCATAAAGCAAGAATTTAAGTCTTTTCTCCCCTTTTATGGTAAGCCATGAACAGACACCACAGATAAGAATGACCAGACTCCTCAGCGTCTTGGACCACCTGTGGCAGATAAAGATCGTAAATAATTCAGAACTGCAAGATCTCTCTCTGACTAGAACTACAAAATATGAAATGTACACTTGTAAACAAAATTACAATGTTTAATCTATACTCATCTCGTGATTTGTGTCAATTTACTGTTTTGTTCATTTTTCTAACTTGAAATATGATAAAGATAGACCTTGAGTGCTTTCATCATGAGTCTCTATCATATAGCCATACTGCCATATGGTAGTAAGGCTAGAAATGTCTTTGGAATGTAATTTTAACAAGTAATACTGTTATAGTTTTAATAGTCTATATTCTACAAAGCAAGACTGGTTAGCCTAGCCCGAATATGATCTACCTTTCCTTCTTCTTGATATTAGTTAGCGTTGCTTACTGTTATTATTTAGTTATATTAATTAGGATATTGAGGAAAGTCGTAGAAATGAATGAATATTTCTAATAACGTGTTTTCATGCCAACATGATGTTTCATTCATTGAAAGTGTTTGATTTCATGTCTCTCTCATCCTACTTCTGAGTTTTACATCGTGAGAAGTACAACCGTCAGTTCATACTTTTCAAAGTACAAGCTGAATTTTATTTTAACTATCAAGATAGTCACGTATTATTTTTGAAGATATTTTCAAATGGGCATTGGAAGTATTTTTCAATTCCATCATTGACAATTTTTAACACAAAACATCAGACCCTGCTGGACAGCAACTTCACAGTTGTCCACTTTGGTCTACATAACGCTGAGGAAGATTCCAGCTGTAACCGACGCTAAGACCCGGATCTACATGCCTGTCCAATCTGCTCTCAACGCTTCGGTATCGCTGGGTTTCGTCCGACGATACTGCTGTGCAAGATCGAGCTCACCAGGACAGCGTTTGGTCATCTGATCCAGTTGTTTGGAGCGGCACTCAAGGAGTTTCCATAAGTAGACCATCACCTTCATAATTGAGCAGAATTGATGATTGTGTTATAACTAAAGAAACCTTAAACAAAACTGAATTATTAGTTTAAGAAATTAGGTTCTGTTTGCATTCAAGTTCAAGTTTCGTTCATACTTCTCACTTTAGTTAATTTCAGTATTCTCATAATTTTCCATTACTGTGTAATATTATTCATCATATTGTTTATTATTAACTTTTCACCATTGTAAATACACCACTTATTTCACTTACGTCGTTGTCAGAAAGTCGTTATGAGCTGGAAATAGATGATGTACTGAGAGCTGACCCCTCAGATATGATGAGAATGATTATTTACTAATAATTAATATTTAATAATTGATTAATTCTCACAGAGTATTCTAAATCTGTGAGTGGTGCCCCCTTTCAACAAGTACAGTTATTACACTTAATTATTTAATAACTTATTTCCCCTACAACAGACACAAACAAAAAAAAAATTCTGAATTACTAAACTGGAGAAGTATTGCATTGACTTCCTCAGTTATTTGGCTATTTGATTTAATTGTCATTTGTATTGCTGTTATATGATTCCATTATTACCTCTTTATTCACTGTTCTTATTTGTGGATTAGTTGAGGAGGTGTTTGTCTGATTCTCACAAATTACTCTTTATTTAATTGGCACCAATTACAACACCAACCTTTTTTCCCCCTGTGAAGTTAAATGAAGAACCACTGGAGCTGTTCATTCTACACACAAGGACCTAATGCAACAAGTAGACCAGACAGATAACATATTTTAAACAGTACATGCTCATTTTGGAAAGCAAAACTAAGTTACATTTTATAAGGCTGCATTTTCAGTGGGATTAGTGTGGCTGTAGGTTTCTGCTGAAGTACCATATTATACTAGACTTGCATACTAGGCCAAAATATATGTTGCCATTACTTAGGGTTTAGACATTAGAATTTACCACTTGTTTAAACTCTATTCACTATATTTAGATTTAACTATGGTACATGAATACATCAGCCACAAATCTCAGTTAATATACTTTATATTATTTCATTTGTAAAATCCTGACACTGCCAGCATTTGGGATGAGTGTGAATGGAACTGCCCATAAATTGCTTCTGTGGAACATGCCCTGCTTGTCATGATTAATCCTCTCTAACAATGTTCAACTAATGTACATACCATGCAATGTATATGTGGTGCTATCTGACACTGGACCATAAATCAAAACAAGTGGCATAGTCGAGAACTATAACAATTTAAAATCTGCACTGCAAATGCATTTTTAACAATAATTTCAAAAACAAAAACATATGTATGTGAAAATAATAACAAAATATTTAAAAAATATATTAAGAGTACAATACAGATAAGTATAAATTAAGACAAAAATATTCAAAGAGGAGCTTGGAATAAAACATTCAATGCAATATAATAATAGCAGATTTAAAGCTAAAGAATAAGAGTTAAGGTAGGTTAAAATGAGTAAGCTATTTTAAGAATATGTGTTTTGAATTGAACATGATTTGAAACATATCAGAAAGTCTGTGATCTATCTATCTATCTATCTATCTATCTATCTATCTATCTATCTATCTATCTATCTATCTATCTATCTATCTATCTATCTAACAAGGGCGCAGACAAGAATGGCGGCGGGGTTCTGGGCTAGGGATGGGTGAAGACAATGTTTAGTGAGAAGCTGTTAACTTTTGCATGAGCGTATGATTTGGTTTTACTGTGAAATGTTTGGATAAGGCAAGGTTACTAGGTTACTAGAGATCACTTTGGAAGGGTAGCCCTCTCATTCACCTATAGGTGGGTGAAGAGTCACTGCATGTCATTGAACTCTGTGTCCTCTTGGTGTCTTTTTGTAGCCAGACTCTCTCTAATATGCAAGTCTGTTTGGCTTCACTTTTAACGAGCAGTTCCGCTGTTTATGGATTACACCCACAGATGTTGAATGGTGAAATGTCTTCAAAAAATTCCACAGGTCCAGAAGCCTTTCTGTTTCATGTGTCTATTGGAACATTCACGTGGACTATAGACAATAAAGGCAAAGGTAATGAGACAAATGGGAAAATAATGGTATACAGTATTGGGAAAAGCATGAGCCAAACAAACCACAAAGAAATATTTAACATCTAAAGTCAGCTGGACCTGTATTACCTCCAAAAACATTAAGTGGGTGGCCTTACTAATACACAGAAGTGTGGTGAATAGTATGGTGCCTCTTTTACAAATCATGCTGCAACTTGACAAGACAACGCTCCATATTTTAAATTATTATTCATATTTAAAGCATATTTGTCATAGATCAAAAACATAATTAAAACTGGGTAAAAAATCTGGAAAAGGGGCAGAGCAGGCTCCTTTCCCAGCAGACAGGTAGTTGAGGGATCAGCAAGATTTTCAGCATTCATTTAAGTGCTTATTGATGATGCTCGAGTGAAAGTAGTAAAAATATCATTTGCATTTTAAGTAGCAGTGTGGGTATTGATATTCCCAATATGCATTAGAATTTCACAGTTATCCTGACTGATGTCCATTCAATAGGTTTTATGTTAGGTTGTGTTTGTTAGCGCATGCGGTGTCTGCAGCAAGTGGAGGTACACTGATCAAGTATCTTTTGAATAAGATGCCTCCACAAATTTGAGCTTGACAACCGACTATAAATATAAAACCACCAATGAATGTACACTCACAAAGAATAATAGCAAATACATAAGCTCCAAAGAACACTTGATATAATATGGCCAATGAAAACTTCCTCTCATAAACAATCTTCAATAAACTCAGAGAAAAGCAATTAGAAATCCCTCCGCTGATGATTATTCATCACAGCGCATGCAAATGTTGATGGTGTGCAAGTGCTGGTGTAATTAAAGATGAAGGGTCGGGTATAAATCCTGGTCCTGAGATAATGAGTGAATCCAGAGCAGATCCATTCATCTCAATGATCTTCATCTCCAGCCATGATGGATTACTGCTGGGTCCCTCGCTGGCCAATCATAAATCTCTACACCAAGCCTTGGCCAACCAAAGTTACTATGTGAGGTTAATTAGGTGAGTTAGTTAACTTGCTCAACTGTGAAACGCTCAACTTAAGTAGTACTAACTGAAGCGTATCTACTTTGTTTTTTGCAGGTTCACAGCCATGACCAGGTTGCCTGGAAGTTTGCAGGATGTGAGCTAAAGTGTTTTTGAACTGACTGCACTTCCAGACTTTGCCATCAGTCAGGGAAACATAGAGAGAAAAAAGGAGAGGGAGCCAAACATAGCAAGATGAAAGGGGGGCTGAGAAAAAAAAAAGATCTATGGAAGGCACAAACATTAACAGCTCTGTATTAATCTCACTTTCCTCCCCAAAATGCCAACAATCCGTTCAAGGTCATCATCCAATCACATCTCAGACAGCTCCAGCACTCCCCTTGGTACGCTTCACAGCAATCTGACGAGACATTGCAGGGAGGCACTCATCTCCACCCCTATGCCCTCACACCCGCCCCATTCACCCTGCAAGCGCTCCAGCGTCCATTACAGGATTGAAGTGGCTGGTAATAAGCGCAAAGTGTCTGACCTCTGTGTGCTAATGAGCTGTGTGTCACTGTTAAATGTGTCCCCCGTGCCCAGCTCAGGGTCACTGCTGCCGTGGAAAAGGGGTCCAGGATAACATGATTCAGTGAGTGTTAGAGGAGGGGCCAGGACAGTCTACTGGTCAAACGCAACATCAAAGACATAGTGTTGTCTTAACCTGGAATCTCCTGGGATCTCCTTATAGGAAGTACTGTAATACCTGACACAGTTTAGCCCTTAATGTTGGGAAATGGCATTTACAGAAATCATGAATGATGATTCATTAAATAAATAAAATATGCATTTCCAGAGGTACTTATGACATCAGAAATTCTAAAATCCTTTTTAGAGCCCTCTTCCCACTCCTCACATAATGTTAGCCGAGGAATCTCGTAGTATGAATTTTAGTGTGCACTTTAGTGAGTACAGAAAATACTGCTGATAACCATGTTCACATGGACATAGTATAGACAGACCACAGAGAATGTATAAAACACAACCTTGACTACTAGCTGAAATGTTCATTGTATGTTTCTGAAGCAGTGTGGTATGAGCCTTGATGAATAAAAACTGTAAAATATTAAAATTTGTATTAATGTAACAGGGTCTCCTAAGGGAAAGTTACATGTCATGTACAGTTTTATAATTGGTTTTATGTATATGTTTGTTTTAATCATTATTACATCTACTTGTGCCTTGCCATACAAATATTGTGACATGTTACAGTAAAGTTAGAGTAACTTTTGCTTGCTTAAAAGTCAGTTGAGCTAACTTTCCTCCCATCCTATATTTGCTTTATTCACACAGGGCCAGGAGCAGGCAGCTAAATGACCCAGTAATAGAATTAAAGTTCATGTCTTTATTTATTTTCTTTTTCCAAATAAAACTAGATATTATTTTTGTGTATGGATAAAAAACAAACAAATAAACAAACAAAAAAAAAAACGATTTGGACAGAAAGGAGGGGATGCACTGAAATTAATAGAAAATTTTGGGCAGTATATTAATTTTAATTGTATTAATTCTTCCTCTTAATGATAAGGGTAGTAAACTCCAAAGTTCCACATCTTGTATCAGACAAGACAGCAATGGAAATGGAAATTAGCATCAAGAAGGTCTTTTATGTAATCTAGATTCTCATGTACTTAAATTTGCCCATACTTACTATAAGGAGAAATAAGGAGAAATAAATTAAGTGTGATCCGTTTTTACTGTTGTGTTCACTGGCATAACATAACTTTTTTGTAAATAAACTTTATATCCCAATATCTTGCCAAAGTCCTCCAGAAGCCTAAAAGTCTCTGGTAGGCTGAGCCAAAGGGTCAGATAGGTGTAAGCATATTATCAGCATAGAGAGAGACTTAATGCTCCAGGCCATATCTCTTTATCCCCTTGATATTGGCTTTGTGTAGTATGAGCGCAAGTGGTTCAATTGCAGTGGCAAATAGAACAGGTGAAAGGGGACAGCCCCGTCCAGTGCCACGATGGAGTCGAAAGTAGGGAGACAGAACATTATTAGTTCAGACCACTGCTAACAGAGAGGAGTAGATTACCCTTACCCATAGTGAACTCTCTGTAATTATGGCGGGCATCACTAGGACCACCACTAGGACAATATTCAAACATTGGAAAGTGCAGAAAAAACCTGAACTAAAGCAATGGATTAACACTATGATAAAGACTACCTCATACGAGCTCATGATTAATAGGCTAAATAACAGAAAAAAGACTGAGGTATTGATCTGGGAACTCTTTTGGACTCATATCACATGGACTGAATAGTCTGCAACATGAATGCTTCCCCTTAAGGTAGCTAATCTGTTACAGTAAGGTAACCTGTTGGATGATTGTTTCTTCCTAGCTATGACATTGATACTTGTTCCCGTGTGGTATTTTCTTATTTTAATGTACTTTATTTTACTCTCTTATACTGTCTCAGTTTTGTTATACAAGTAATTATCAATCAATCAATCAAATTTATTTATAAAGCACATTTAAAAACAACCGAGGTTGACCAAAGTGCTGTACAATAATTAAGTGAAAAAACAAAAAAAGCAACCAACAACAAATCCAGCAACAGAACAAAGGAGATCAAGAAGCCTTAAAAGCTAAGGTAAAGAGGTATGCCTTGAGCCCTACAGTCTGTGGACATGACTGTAGGTTGCGGGTTAGCTTTACAATTTACAGTGTTAGTAAACAAAAAAGAAAAATGGATGAAAAATATCAAAATCAACGGTCGGCAATGCAGATACAGACGAGGAGGAACGCCATTAACCTCATATTGAAATCATGTTTGCCTTACAAAAAGTGCAGCAGCTACATTATGCAGTGTCTCTGTCTACGAAACAAACGGACAATTCACTGAAATGTCAGCATTCAAAAACTCAACATCTAACCTGGTGAAAAAGTACAGAGGTTTGGAAATTTATGTTACTTGTTCTTAATTTATGTTTTATTTATCATTATTATTATTATTATTATTATATTGAAGTACTCGTAGAATTTACCTGGATTAATTTTAATTTAAGCTATTTTGTAATTAATTAATTTTAATTTATTTTGTTTGGATAAACTCTTATTTGCCTAAAGATGATTATTTTTCATTATCACCAGATACAATTGAAGGTGAAACAGCTTCCAGACAGTAGGCCAACAGTGAGATGGAGTGATATACACTACACTGAGAGCTAGTGTTGTGTCTGCAGTAGCCGACGTGGGATTGGCTGGGGATTCCTAAGTCAATTTCCTATTGGATAACCAGCGGAGAGGGAGCAATTTAAAAATTCAAGATGGCGGCCGTCAGCGAGCTCCTCATTCTCCTCACCTCCCAACAGGCCACCACCCTGTACATTTTTTACTCTTGGCTTTTGGATTTACTTTCTGTCTCAAAATTAGTAGGAGTGAACCGCCATTTTTGTTATTTCATTTTTCTTCTGTTTTTGGATAGGTCAAGGTAGGGAAGTGTTTGTCTTTTATTTTGTCTTTGTTAGGTTGGATTTGGGTTGTTAACCAGTTAAAATCCTTTTGTTTGTTATTTTGGGCTGGGTTCACTCTGAAGTTGATTTATGGTTTATATATTTCTTTAATTTGTCAAATAAACCCCTTCCTTGGTTGACATTTAGTATCTTTCATCCTTGTGGCTGCGGCTGTGGACTTGGGGAAGATGGGGGCCCTTTTTATGCTACGTCCTAGACTGCTAGACGGGGTGTAACACCAGTCAGCCCTCAGGCCGCTGGTCATTGGTCAGAAGTGATGCTGATGCCAGAGTGGGAGGAGGGAGAAGAAGTTCAGCTATGGCAGCCGTAGCATGAACAAGGTGGATTACTTGATTTTTTATCCATTTTCCTCAATGTCTTTGGAGGAGAAGTTGTAAGTTCAGAGACTTGGATCACATTGGCCAAATGATGTGCAAGTAACTCAAAGTGACAAACGACAATATCTTAACTTGATTTGAAAGAAGCCAAGAATTCACTTGGATTCACAATTCACAATTCTCTGTTTTCCGTGCCTCCTTTTTAGAGGAGATACAGCATGGAACCAACAAGGAATTTTGGATTTGAAACTAATTAGAAAACATGGATGCAGAGCAAATCACATCAGTGTTAAACTGTCCATGTTACGAAAAATAGTGACACTTGTAGGAGAACATTTTATTTCTTCCTTAACCCACCAGGGTCACACAGCAAACCGAAGTGTCTTGCTCAAGGACACTTCGTGGACCCTTCAGTTCGTGGACAACTCGCTCTACCTACTGAGCCGACAGTCGCCCTGTCATGTCAGCTTTGTGATTAATGCTTGAAGAAGTGACTGAAAAGAACAACACTTGCAGCTAATTGAGGGTAAAAGGGAATAGTTCCCTCTTTAGCGTCACATCAGGGTATATACAGGAATCCTGAAGTTAATTCCAATACCTTTTTAAGACTTCTCAATATGCTTTAATACCTCACGTCACTCCGAATTGGTTTGATTTACATCAGTGACACCTTTATCCTACACCTAGGGATGTAATAATTACCAGTTTCAACATAAACTGCGGTAAAATTCCCAAACCTTAGTAATACCAGATTCTGATTTTTATTATCATTAAAACCATGTCAAATTATTGTTATTTGTTATTATTATTTTCAAAATAAAATTTGGTTAAATGATTTCAGTGTTTGTAATATGCACTGAGAGCACCAAGTCACGATACTTTTTAAGGGTCTTAATTTCCCCAAAATTGAAATATCAACTTTTAAAAACTTTAGAAGACCCCACAGATACCCTGCCACTTGCTGGTCATTTTGGTTCATCATTACATTTATTTTTTTGTGTTTTCATATTGTGATTTTAAATTCTACTGCCTCTGGTTCAAATTGCACAATCTTTCCTTTCAATAAATTTGAGAAGTTGAAATTTTCTTTGGTTTGGGTCCCAGCTTGTCATTAAGGGGTCCTGAAGCCAGACCAGTTGAGAACCACTGATATAGAGCACTAAAAAGCATAGTTTACCTGTAATTGATGTAGCTGTGTGTATCGTAAGTGATGTTCCTTTTGCTGCTGTGTTAACTATTTATTAGGTATTACGCATTTGTTAGCCCACCCACCAAATTTCACCACCAGCCGCCACTAGTTATTTCATTTGTAATGAATTGAGCAAAATATTCATCAGATAACAACAATGAATTGAAAGGGACGGTAATCGCTCGATATTCACATTTGGCCGTTGATGAAAGCAACCTATTATCCAAAAGAAGAAATTTATGTGTGAATATGTCCCATGGACAGATGAAAAAAAGTAGTAGCTTTTAGATTTGGGATTCTGAAAATGTTACGCTCTGGCTATCCCATTAAAATGAAATGGTGTCCATGTTTGAAAGTTGCAAAGAAGTTTGTAAAATATAAGTTGTCATCCCAGTTCAGTGTGTAAACATTAGTCATTAGCCTGGAGGGTGCGGGGGCCCCGGGCTGGTTCCCGGTGGGTCAGCGGGGGCCCGGGAAACCACATTGAAGTGATTAGGAATAGACTGAATAAACAAATCAAACAAATCCTTCCTCCTCCCTCTCCACTGTCTCTCACTGTCCTTCACTTTTAGTGGTTGTTGTCGCTATAATTGTTGGTTGTTTTGTATGTGTCTGTTGGTATTGTTTGTTTTGTTTATTATCATTATTGCTTTCTTTTTTTTGGTGCATTGTTTTGCTTCGTGTGTTCATTGTATATGCAGGTTGTGATAGGTCTCACACGCACATCTGCACGCACGCACACACACACACACACAAATACACATTGTTCGTGTCTTCTTTGTTGTCCATGTTTGTATTGTATGTATTGTAAATAAATAAATAAATTAATATTAAGAAAAAAAGAGATGTAACATTCAAACGTATAAGTTTACATCATTGGTTGGTCTATGAGGTACATGCCGATTGGACTTGGTATTATTTTGAAATAGGGTGTGTTAGAGGCATACTGAGCCGTATGGCATTCACGATGAAGAGGACCCCAAGGCAGCAGTACTGGACAGGAGAACTAAGTAAATAAATAAATAAAAAAGTAAAATAAAAACAAAATAAGAAAACAACAAAAACACTGGTAAGTCTGACTTATTTTTGTATAAAATTATGTCAAATATACCCCAAACTGTTTTTATGAGCTTGTGAAACCCCAACATGACAGCACTGAAAACCTGGATCAAGCTTTTATTCGAAATAGGGCAATTTTTTTTAAAAAAAAATACACATTAAAAAATTACAAATTAGGAAAAAATGTTTGGATAATGGTTGAATGGCATCACAAAGTGCTTTTAACAAGATGGCCGAGTGCAAATTAAAAAGTAACTGTGTGGCTTGAAGTCTGACTCTGGTTTGTGTCATAAAACTTTTATTTGGGTAAAAATTTCATTTCACACACCCTAATACTTGGATGGGTTTTGTCTTCACAGTGGGGGCTGCCAAGATGTGGCTATATCCATTTGCTTGAATGTCTTGAACTGTGAATCACCACATATTCTCTGGGTTCCGCCATTCAGAGGGATCGTGTGCAACCACTCCACCTCCTCTCTCTCTCTCACACACACACACACACACACACACACACACACACACACACACATACATACACACACACACAACCACCACCCCACCTTACCATTACCATTGGAACCTGGAGCACTGAGTCAGAAAATTAAGTTGGTGTTCAAATATGACCCTTTTCATGACACTAGATTGAGATTGAGATTCTAGAAACGCTTGCTTTTCACAGTGAGAAAAGTGAGAAAAGTCCACTGTCAGTGGTGATCTGATACAAAATTAAGATGCAACAATTCGTCTCCCTTCATTTAGAACTCAACACAGATTTTGCTAATGCTGATGAAAGAAAAGGAAAGACAATTAGGCAGAGAAAACGACAAACTGCCACACGCAAACAAAAACCCGGTCTGGCATACACTGATACACACACATTTACAATGTGTTGTATTCCATCTGTGCAACCACTGTTCTGGCTTGCTCCTTAAAGGATGGGAGATTTAAAGAAAAAAAAAGGAAAGTCAGGGAACAGGACAGCATTTATGTGAGCTGTCATCAAGAAAAATGATGTTACCACCAGAAGGTTCCGCCAGGACCTACCCACAATTCACAATGGCCGGCTGTGCAATAAGTGTTTATCAATAATCTAGGGGGCAGCTGGATAAGAGAGGACTTGCCTCACAAAACCTCTGTGCACGTGTATGTATGAGAGAGACAGAGAGAGTACGGGATTACTTAAGAAAAATGGACAGAGTGAATAGGTGAATACACGCCCACTGAGAGAGAAGAGGTGGAGCAATAAAAAGAGCTCAAAGAAGGTAGATACTAACGCAAATATCCTGTGCTTTGCACATGCATCTTTCAGGCCGGCCAGGTAGAATCTTTCACTTGTCTTTCATTTACCACAGGGGTCCCCAGGCAAGGCCCGGCCCACCAAACCAATTGTGGTGTCCCACTTAACGATCTCAGACAATTTTCAATTTTCAGACAAAGTTCGCCAATTTTTAAAAAAATTCATTTTCCTATCACATATCCGTATTTAAACGTTGGCAGTCTAATTAAATTTTAACAGTATTTTTTATTAATTTTTTCCACTTTTACAAGTAAAAGGTGGATACATAATATGGTCCACAGGAATGGAAAACAAAACAGGTGGACAAGCAAACAAAACAAAACAAAAAGGGAAAAAAAAATCAAACAAACAAACAAAAAAACAACCATCTGCTCAGATCTATATAAATAATACTTGGGGTTACAGAAATGTATGTAAAGGTATGAGCAGTCAAAAAAATCCCAGCAACATTATATTAGAAACACCAGGCTCTACATAGTTCAAATAGGGTTCCCAGACTTACTCTAATGGTACTCTAATGGCACTAAATTCAACACTACTCCCTGCCAGCCTTTTACAGTTGATACCCTTTCATTAATCCATTGTATAATATTCTTCCTCGCTGCATGAGTACGAATACAATACAGCCTCTTATTACGGTTTGATGTTAAACGTCGATTTGTCTTATCACATTTAGATATATACAATAATATAATATTATATATATTATTATAAATATATATATTAATTACATTTATAAAAGTGTCTCATCTTCACCCCTCACACAATGGTACATTCTGATGTGACTTTGCTTGTGACCGAGCCAATTCAGCGACTTTTTTTCAAAAAAGCGACCAGTGACAAATCTAGCAACTTTTTTCTGTTGCTCTGGGAGACATTTGGTGACTTGGATGTAAAAGCACATATTGCTCTTCTTACCCTATTCAACAAGCTGGACCTCTGGGCCTGAGCAATGAAGCCCATGTGGAAGTACTAAAAGCTGCGATTCATCGAGTGGCCGATAAGTCTGATCTGTCACATGTGTGTCTAACCTGTCTAACCTACAGTGTTGGTGTCCAAAGAATTTGACATTTTTTGACACTATGGAAAGGAAATTTGATGTGGCCCACATTAAAAAAGTTTTGGGTCCCCTGGTTTACCACATTCTTTTAAGGCCCAGCACTTGATAAGCACCGGAGTTATCTGATGTCACAACATGATGGCATATCAACAGCTTTGACAGATCTACTGATCAGAGTCATAAACTGCCAGTACTTACATACAGTATAAACACATGCCATAATACATCTTTGGTAGCTGTAGCCTAAAATAGTTTCTCCAGGGCTAGGATTTGCTTTTCAATTTAGTTATGTTACATTTGATGTGATTCATATAGGATCAATAACAATTCAAGTTTCTCAAGACTCTTTACAGAACCCCCAGGGCAATTACTACGGCGAAAGTGGTATGACAAAACTACCTTATAACAGAAAGAAACTGTGACTAGAACTCAGCTTATACAGGGGGACACATCTGATTGAGGCCATCCGGGATAGAGAGACAGAAAACAGATGAAAAGGAAAAGGTGGAGGGGGAGAAAGTAGAAACAGTTAGATAAATTTATACATTCACCATATAAAAATGATATAAACATTAGTACATATACAAGATACTGGGTGATGCATGATACATATATGTATCATGTATAAAGAATGGAAAGAGCCAGCATCCAAAGTCCCTGGCTGGCTTTATGTGGCACTGGACAGAAGTGATTTGTCATACACATCATCTGAATGCTGAGTTTAATTTGTTTAATTTGTTATCAACAAATGGCTCTGATTGGTTATAGGACTATCCAATTGCGTGCAGCATATGGTCCATGAACCCTCTGGTTAACACTGTAATTACACATTGTATTATAGGTGAGTTAGCCAGCATAATGTATGAATATTATACTGTATATATATTGGCAGATCAGAGACTCGCGCATAACACGGAGGATGGTCATAGGAATGGATTATAATGAACACTGTATGATGGCAGACACTGGAGCAGACAGGTTAGTGATAGGTCTAGATAAAATTAGCCCCGATTAATGCCAGAGTTCTCCAGAAGCCAGGCTTAATCTTTGAAGAAAAGTTGACTGTTAAAATATTTTAAAAACAAATGTAATTTAGACATGAAATCAGATCAGGTTCTCAGGTTCTCACTTTGAACCAAACTCCCCAAAACTTTAGGGAATATATTAGAGACAAACTGTGCTGTGCTGATCCAGCTAAAAACAGCGTGCTAGGACAAACACATTCACAGGCGCACACAAGCAAGCAAGCAATCAGAGGCAGACAAACTAGCAGGCTTGAAGAGGCCATCGCCTCTCCACAGACCAAACTTTATCATAAGTTGCCTTTAATGGGAAAACCAATGACAATCTCAAGGAGAAGCTGTGGGCCCAACAAAAAAAAAAACAATTTACAGTCCCAAAGAACAAAGAAAAGGGGGAATAACAGATAGCATGGCCGAAAGGAGAAAAGTTGTTCAAATGTTGGTAGGGACGTGGTATCATTTGAAATAGTTACTGTGTGTTGTAATTCTATCAGGCAGGACTCTAAAAATCTTGAACCAAGTGGT
The DNA here is from genome assembly GCF_022458985.1 of Mugil cephalus. Taxonomy (NCBI): domain Eukaryota; kingdom Metazoa; phylum Chordata; class Actinopteri; order Mugiliformes; family Mugilidae; genus Mugil; species Mugil cephalus. The sequence goes on from NC_061785.1 coordinate 23,164,322, forward strand.
AACATAGCTGGAGTTCTGAAGACTAGGACTGGCAGGTTGAGAAAAACAATGCCCTTTTTGGGTTTGTCGGACAAATGCTGAATATGGAAGACTTTGTGGCTGACATTGACAGAAGTGTGTGATCGATTAGAAAGTTTGTAAACTTTCACATATGCAAAAGAAAAGGAAGAAACTAAATCCTTATGCTTGAGTTAACTCCATGCTGGTGTCCAATAATTCATAGTGATACAAAAATATTTATCACAGGAACAATATTTTTCATAAGTCAAAAAGTGCACCTTTTGGGGGGCTGCTGTGCAGAGGATTATACGATTTTATCATTTTTTTTTTTTTCCGGTGTAAGTTAGTAATAAATTCAACCAATTAACTGTCTGCAGTTTTCATTTGGTGAATGAAATGTGTTGCATAGGTTTCTTTAGCTCAACTAAGGTAGTGATGTAAAGTACCAGTAGTTAATTCACATTTCATTGATTAATTGCATGATCAATCAAGTTGACTACCTGGCTAGTGTGTGATTTAGGACTTGAGCAGAAGTTGGAGATAAAACGTTTGGGATCACATCAACCAGAGGATTTAATATTTTCTCAAGTGAGAAAAGACAAAACTAGGTCATTCAGCCGGGAGTTGTTTAAGCAGAACACTTGGTTAAGCGGGAGCTCGTCAAAAAGGCGCTTGGTGAGTCTAATTACTTTTAATCTAAATGGAATTCATCATGTAGTTTACATATTTTTTGAATTATAATGGAATTTGTGTAATGCATAACTGGCAATACATGTGTGGGTGTGTGTGGGGGACACAACCTCACAGAGCTGTTTACCTGTCTGTGGAGCTAAAATGGCTGTTTGGCTGTGGTATATTGTGTGTGGTGACTTTGTATATTGATTGCTGTGTATTGAGTGTGCATCATTCACACAATGAGCTGTGCATTGTGTTTTTATTGTTGTCACGTTATTGTTTCAATCTTGTGTATTTGATATAGTGAGATCTTGAACACTGCTTTTTGATCAGAGCTGTATATTAGAAAGCTGACTGGCATAGTGGATCTGTGGAAAGTGCTGATGCCTCTCAGCAAGAAGGTTTGAGTCTGACTTGGGCCTTGGCATGTTGCATGTTTTTTTCCTGGTACTCCAGCTTTTTATTTTTGTCGTGAGGGCATTGATTATGGTATTTATGGATTGCCTTATAAGGTTTTCCTTCATGGCCCCACCATGATTTTATAACCAAAATCGACACTGACTTTTAAACAACATAGACAACTTCGTGTTGCCACTAAAATTAAAGGGGCCTGGAGCATCTCCATGTTTATCCCTCCTGTTATGTTCTGGGTCAAATTGACCCATTTTAAAGTTTTAAGATCTAGGAAAAATAGCTAACAGTATTTTTTCAGGACGAAACTCCTTCTGCATTTGTATATGCATGAATGTAGACACACTCTCTACTTTTAAGGTTAGACTAAGACTTTTTGATAAAGCTTACTGATAGGGCTGGCCTAGACCATCCCTTAGTTTTACTGCTCCAGGCCTAAGCTGCTGGGAAATGATGCACGGAGCACATGTCCTCCACAGTGGCAATTTTGTCTTGGAAATTCTTATAATGCAATCTAGAAATATCATAACCAATACCTTCACAAAATAAAAAAAAAAACAAACAAAAAAAACAAAACAACAACACAGTAGCAAGTGACAGAGGGGACCACAGCACCTGACAACAAACAGGTGATGACAAAATTGCAGCTGAATAATGCCCTCACACAAACAATGCCAATCTGACGACATATTATCCAGAGTCGCTCTGATATAATCATATCAATAGCGCCACCAAACGCTATAACAAACATTCAAGATCTCACTGTATCAAATACTCAAGATCGAAACAATAACACAACACAACGGCACACAATAATACACAGCAATCAATATACACAGTCAAACAGACATTTCAGCTCCACAGACATGTAAACAGCTCCATGAAGTTGTTTAATAATATATTTTATAATAATATTATATTATTGTTGTGTCCCCTAAACACACCCACACACGTATCGTCAGTTAGGCACAAATTACACTATAATTCAAACAATATGTTAACTACATCAGAGTTTCATTTAGATTAAAAATAAATTAGACCCACCAGATTTTCAAGGTTATATTCTTTTGAACGATGATTGTAATTTGAAAATATGGAATGCAGCCAGTATCATCATCATCACAAGTAAAGTTATTGGACTCTTCATCCAGCATCTGCCTCATTGTTGTGTGGATACCACAGTGTTGCAGGTTTGATTTTATTGTTCTACTGGTGGGCAAGGGTGCCACCTCGTGCACTTATTATCAATGTTCACTCACACACTCTTTATTTTTGGAGAATGAGTCCTCAGTCCCTCTAACATTTGGTGTAGTGGAAAGGATGGATTATGGAGAAATTAATTAATAATTTATTGAAATTCCAAAATAATCACATTTTATGTGACTGATCTGAACAATAACCCTGCTGCCCAGCATTAATTGTTGCTGTCTCCGTGAAGCCCAACAGAAGGATTTTTATGTTTTTAATAAGGTTTGTTTTCATGTTGTTTTTAATTAGCAGATGTGGATTTGGAGGAAGATCACAAATTTCCTGTGACTGGCGGGAGCACATTTCCAATGTTTTGGAGGTCTGAGTCTGAGTGAATTGTGTATTTGAAAGTCCTTGAAAGTCCTTTAGTACCGGAGCTAGTTGCAAGTTGAATGTATTGAACTGTCTTTACACTGTCTTTGAAGTCTTTAAATTTAAACTAACATGCTATTTTTGCCAAGTAAGGTAATGTGTATTCCCTCTGCTGAATGCATTTTATCTGTCTGTAAACCCAAGTATAGAATGTAGATGCTGAATGTAGACGTCTTCCACAATTTCTTAAGCCTTTGAGCCTTAAAACTAGTTCTCAAAAGGATTCAGCAGGAATACATACACATAGACACACACAGACCTTTTTACTTCCCCATACCTCTCCCTCCCTTTTCCACATCTTCAGATCAGCATGGATGTGAAGCCAAATGCTGAGAGGGGAAGCTGAATTTTGCTTCAGAGTACCACATTTGACAGACCACTGCCTGCAGCTACAATCGTCAGCCACCTTCCTTCGCTTCCTTTCTCCCTCGAATTCTCATCTCAATACCTCTTCATCCTCCATGCCTTTGTCAAAGACTGCCCTCTACCTCCAACCCAGGAAACGGAGGTCTGCTGTCCATTGTCAGTGCAACATTCTGGAAAGGAGGGTAGACGGAAGGAAAAGTGGCAGATTTAACATTCAGTGAGAGAAAAGAGTGACATGGAGAGTAAGGTATGGAGAGAAAAGAGGGAGAGCCGTCAGGATGGTGGTAGTGGGAGTAAGCGTGAAACCTAAGTGTCTGTTGTAATATTCCCAACAGAGAAAAAGAGACAGCAAATCAATTGTTTCATTTTTTTTTCTCTGATATGAAAGACAAAGACAGTGGGCTGCTTCAAGTCATAGTTTCTCTCCACCACTATAAAAATCATCTGGTCTCTCATCTCACAGAGAAAGTATGTTTGAGTTACCAACTAGAGAAAGAATAAAAAGACTGGTTGAAAAGGGACACTTTACTGTATACTTAATTTGTATATTTAAAGTACAGTATGTTTGTTCATTTTTGACTTCTCCAATACCGATGGGTTTTCACTTTAGCCAGTTTATGCAATGATTTTACATGTGTTGTCTGTGATATAAGTGATTGATTAATGTAACAACAGGAAAGAAAAAACAGAACCTGACCAGCTCCAACACCAGGGACCCATGCACAGTTTTTAATACCGTGTATCTGTGCGGTGTCTACAGCGTCTATCCAGACTGTACGTCATATTATGATTACTCCCCAGAAATGTAACTACACGTTGCAGTGACGGGGACTGTAACAGCTGTGATTGGAAATGCATTTCCTTGGTCTTAGCTTCAACTCCAACTTCAGTAGTAGCTAATAAGCCACTCAGTTCCACTCTGCTGTGCGAAGTGCAGAGTGAAACTCAACTCAGCTGGCTAGTCACTGGCTAGCGTTTCTGTGGTATAATTATTTAAATATATGGATGCCCCAGTGCACAGGTATAAATGCTTTTGAGGGCGTAACCCCCTACAACGTAGCTATGCAGTATTACAGTACTGTAAATTAAACTTAACTCTCTACAGCTGAGTACATTCACATCAAATCCATCATACAGTTTGCACTCTCTGGAATTTCTATCTGCCTCTGTCCCAAGAACTCATACTGAGTTTGGGTAGAGATCATTGATTCATGTACTCTGCTCCCTCAGACTGGAACAATCTCTAAATCCCTAAAATTACAAGAACTTATCATCATTTCTGATTTTAGAATCACACTTAACGTCTTTTTAGTGGCAAATTATTGAGTGTGCAAATGTTTTACTGTAAAATAGTATTTTATCATCATTGCATTCTAACTGTGTATCGTTTACTGTTCTGTTCTGTTTGTTTTAACATGAACTCTCTTTCCTCAGGATCCTTTGGTACAACCTCCTCTGCACACCCTCTCTTCCTCCTTCCCCCACCAGACTATATTAGTAGAAGATAACGCTGGATGTTTTGTTTTTCTTTTTTTCTCTCTCTCATATCTCTGCTTTCCTTGTGTGTCTCTTATGATTTGTCCTTTAATGCTGCCTTCTTGGCCAGGCCTTGCTTGTAATAACAGTCTGTACATTATTTCTTTGTTTCTTTTGTATTCACTTTTTGTCAATTCACTTATTTTTATAATTCTTGTAAATGTTGTGTATATAATAAATTGTGTTTTCCTGTTAGATAGTATGTATGGTGCTATAAGATATATTTTGATCTCAAGCAATCTGCCAGGTAAAATTAAAATAAAATAATAATTCCTCATCACTGGGCAGCACAGCGGCTTGGTGGTTAGCGCTGATGCCTCCAGCTAACTGGAAGAGCTACATGAGTTATTTGGAACTAAACTTTTCAGCATACCCAGCACAACCATATTTCAGATTTTGGTTTGTAAATTCTGGTGGTTTGTAAATTATGTGGCTACATTCAACCCATTTTGATCTCAAGTGTGCAAAGAAGTACAAGTAGGTTTTAAGATATTTTGCATTTAATAAGCTATCATTTAAAATTGAGACTTAAAAGATAAAATAATAAATGTGATTTGGCCACACTGCTCTCTGCTGTTTAGTCCTCATTGATACATTCAACCATTCATACAGAAATATGATGTTAGACTTTTTCCAAGCCACAATAAAGAATTTAGAATAAAACTTGCATTTTCCTCAGACTAATTTATCAACTGGGGCCAATATGACGTTATTTTTAATAAAACACTTTGAGATTAACAGTTCACAGTTTGGTTTCCTATTACTACCTGTATCTTGTATGAATTGTTGTTATCGACATTTGAAATTGATACCAGAATAAAGCGAGACTGGCGGGGCTAATGTGGTGGTTGCTATACGGTGGAGTGCGGGGCTAACCACGGTGCTAAGTTAATATGCTAAAATGCGAAGTAACCCCTCCTGGTGAGTCAGGGGAGAAATAAAATGTTCTCCTACAGTGCATACCTTCTATACGACAGCCAAACAGTCATTTCAGCTCCACAGACAGGTGAACATTTCTGTAGAGTAGCCCAACTGAGGTTGTGTCCCCCACACACGTATCACCAGTTATGTATTACGGAAATTCCATTATAATTTAAACAATATGTAAACTACATACACCAATTCTATTCAGATTAAAAATAAATTAGACTCACTGAGTGTCTTTTTGATGAGCGCCTTGTTAACCAAGTTTTCTGTTTAAACCTAGATTTGTCTTTTCCGTCTTGAGAAATAATTAAATCCTCCGGTCGATGTGGTCCCAAACCTTAAATCTTCAATTTCTGCTCAAGTGGTTAAGTCCTGAATCACACACTAGCCAGGTAATGAATGAATGAAAGGTGAATTAGCTAGTTACCTACAGTACTTTAGCCCCGCCCCATGCTTCAAATCAGCCAATGAGAAGCGCTCTAGGGCACTGAACTTAAGGCCCCACTGCCCAAACTGAAGTGTGCGCTGTAAACGCACATGTATGCGCAGCAGGTCAGAACACGTTACTCTGATTAAAATTGGAGTTCTCATTATCCGATTGAGACAACCAGATAATGTGATTGGAATTCGGTTTTCTCCGAATTGCATTTTTCCATCGGATAATGCATATGCGCATGCTCCACAACTGCGTGGCATGTGACCCCAGAACAAAAAACATCCAAGAAAGCCGGTCGCAATAGAACAAGAACTGCTTGAGGAATTAACACGCACATTACGTATGAGATTAAAAATGTAGTATTATCCGACTGGTTGTTGTTTGAAACGCCGGTCTGCCGCATGAACGACTCTTGTTTATTATACGACGTAATAGGTCAACCCGGAAAACGAGCCATATTAGCGTGGTATTAACCTGCTGAAAAGACACATATTGTCACCTAGTGTGGGGAAGGAGAACAGTTATTCGATTTTCTTGTGCTGCATGTAAACTTGGACAAGGACTGTAGTCAGAAAGTCGAATTTTGAGCATAGCTTGATTAAGCTCTGCATGTAAACGCACTGACTGTTTACAAAACCGTGAAGGGGTCTGTAATCCTCCCCTGCACAGGATTAGGTCCCTAATGTAAACACACCGCTAGTTATCAGTTGTAGTGTACATCACTAGCTCTCTTCTTTTCCACTAACAGAATTTGGATTTAGTATTGATATTGAGATGTTTCATTTTATGATTTGAAATAAGCCTTCTTTGTTAGCGCAATGAAGTTTTCAAAAAGTGAATGTGTCTGAGTAGTTTCTAAAGTCATTGTGTATAAGAGGGTAGATGGACATTCTGGCATATCAAATCCTGTCTCTTTGATGTAGTTAAAGCAATGCCCGTCCTTCTGCATGAGCCAGTGCTCGACCTGTCCACCTATCTTTTAACTGATAAAAAAGGAGACACTGCTGACTTTGGGTCGGCTGGATGGAGTCTGATTGCCTGCCTGTCTCTTGTGTCCAGTATACTATCAGGTTTGGTGGTGCCATTTAGGAACCACTTGTACAGACCTGTACACATGCATGTGTGCACACTGTAACACACTGACAGACACTCACACATGGGAAGAGAGAGACACTGTCACTTGCTGATGCGCATGTGCCTCAAAGAAATATTTCCAAAACTGGACTTAAATGCATACCCAGAAGAGGTGCACTGTAAAATATTTACATATGCTTGAAAATTCCAGAATGTGCATCAGAGTCAAGCACATCAGTGTTATCAATGTATACTTCTACACACACTTACACAGTAAATGAAATGAAAAGCAGGACTGTCTGGTCAGAGTTTGATCTTTCTCTCAGATCAATGTCAGTAGATTGCAGAGGAGCCGTGAGGCTCACATCTCCACTCAATACTAAGACTAGACCAAGTGGCTGTGTGTGTGTGTGTGTGTGTGAGAGAGAGAGAGAGAGAGAGAGAGAATCCAGTCTGGACCTCAACTTGTTCATAAGAACTTTAAGATCAATATGGATGTACAGTATTTTCTTACATTCCTCCTCCTATTCACATACATCTCCATCTTTACCTATCCTATGAGGAATTCTAAAAGTTGGTAGTGTATGTGTGTTTTTGGAGGTGGCTGTATCACAGAACAAGTGAATCCTTCACTGTAAGTCCACATGTTTCTTTGACAAGGTAGATGATGAGTCCTGCATATCATGAAGTTTGAATTACATTTAAATTCTCTGAGTGTCTCCTTTAAATACAGAGTCTTTCCTGGAATATACTTTACCAATGTAAATGATTTATTGATGGTGATTTATTTTGAGTGCAACTGCAGGCCAAAGGTCAACAAAAGAATCAATCACAGAGGAAGAACAATGGTAAAAAAAACAACTAAATCTCAAGAAGTAAAGAGAATACAAGAGGGGATACACATAGAAGAATGCTAGCGTGTAGACAAACTGACAAGGAGTAATGCTGCACACACTGAGCATTGAGAGAGTAACAAGACAAAAGTAAACCTAATGAAGGAAAACACACAGAGGGATGAAGTAAAACCACTTGAGACATGCAAGGTGCATAACTACCAAAATAAAACAGGAAGTAACAACAAATGCTGTCAAAGAACTCACAAACCCAGGCAGCCACAGACAGGGAAGCACAGGAGATGAGAAGAAAAGGCTGGGAAATTAGGGCCGCACCTAAGGAAACCTTTAAAATGGGACAGCCTTGTTGAACCACTGTGAAACATTCAGTCTTCAAATGCAGCTTCTGAAATGCCACCCCTAAGCTGACACACATGCATTGCCTTTTAAGTGACTTTGATTGTACTTTCTGTGTTTTTTGTTGAAACAGCCAGCTCATGTGCTCCAGTGAACTGTCTGAGCCTTCGAGATGAAGAAATATGAGGCATGTAGTGATTACCACCTAAATGGAATATAATCACAGACAGTCAGCATCATCTTTATGCTGGTTGGTACTACTATTCATTTAAATAATAATAAATTCATGTTTCCGACCTGAACCTTAACCTTCACTAAACCACCCTTAATTCCATCTGCCTCACACAAGCCTCACAAGACCCAAAGCTTCTATAAAAAACAGTAACTACTCCGCCACTACAGCTGGATGTAAATGCTCAGAAGAACATTCTATGAGCACAGTGACTACAGCCTACAGCACTGGCCATGCTATCGTAACTGGTGAAGAGATGTCACCCACACCATACACTGCACTTCATCCACCCACTTCACTTAAACTCAGAGAGAGAGAAAGAGACCAGTTTTAGGTACATGTGCTCAGACCTGGCACTAACACGCGTCTCCATATCCGAGCACGATCCTGATTTCTGTGTGGGTTGCAGTAGAATGTTGTTACAGCTTCTGTCTCTAATGTATCTCTACCACTGTTTCAGAACCATGAACAGCGCTGTTTTACGTATGGAGGACCAATTCTGTCACAATAAATAACAAATAAATTAATACCTACATATATATGCCCTAAATAAATACCTAAATATATGCCAGAAATAATTAATTAAAGAAATACATACTACACACATCAGCATGCACAACGAAATGTGAGGGGGCTGTCCACAGTGGCTGAACTTTTCTCTAATTGGTTGATCGGTTAGTGCACATGCCTTGCTTTTCACAACCAGCCAGGTAGTTTAATTTGAAATGGCGCAGCACCAGCAGGCAGAAGTTAATATAGACATACCGTAATAAGGAGTTGATGCTGGCGCATTCATGGACATAATAAAGCGTAGACACCGCATTCATGAACATACTAAAAGAGTAGATGCCGCATTCATGGACATAATAAAGAGTAGACACCGCATTAACTGCTCCAGTGTGAAAAATGTCGCCACTGTCTTGGACTGGTTTTAACTCGGCCTCCAGCTGCGGCTACTACGGTACTGAAGCACTGTACCGGAGCACTGTGCAGCTAAAATCAGCGTACAGAACAAAACAGGACACGAGAAATTACTTTTCACAAGATTAAACATCTTTATGTATACTCATGTTTAGTGCTAGTTACTAAAGTTATGCTATGAAAGTTAAATCCATTAAACTTTATAAATCATGTATCTACAACACAGATGTAGATTAGAGCTGACTGGTATAACACTGACACTGAAAGGGAGTTTTTCCTTGCAAATGTCGCCTTCAGGATGCTCTGGAGTTTTAAGGCCAGTTTTCGTAAAGTGTCTTGAGACAGTTTGTATTGTTATTGACACTATATAAATAAAACCGAAAGTAATTGAATTGACTATAGTAAATATACAGGGTGACACAGACAGAGCGACTGTATCCATCTCTAACTAGTAAAATATTACTAATGTTGCATACCCACTCAACCTACTTTCATATACAATAACATTATGCTTTATGCTGGTTCAGAGTAAATTTGCTATGCTATATGATACAGGTGCAGCCAGGATCACTTGGAGCTTCTGTTGAATTCAGTCAGAGCAGTCAATCCGTGCACTCTCCAATCAACCAAAAGGCGAGAAGATCAGCCAGTGTGGACGGCCCCCTCATCTGCATAACATTTCGTTGTGCATGCTGAAGTGTGTGCATCAATAAATAAATAAATAATAATAAATTTAGGTATTTTATTGGTTTAATTAATTATTTATGCCATATATTTAGGTATTTTTCCTCCCACATCCAAAGACATGCTTATTAGGCTAATTGGTGACCCTAAATTTACCCTAGGTGTCACTGTGAGTGCAAATGGTTGTTTGTCTGTGTTGGCCCTGTGATGGATTGGCCACATCTCACCTGGGATAGGTTCCAGCAACCCCCATGACCCTAGTGAGTATTTAGGTATTTATTTATTTATGACATATATCTGTAGGTTTTTTTATTTTTTATTATGGCAGAATTGGCAATCCATACTTAGGATTTCTTCACCTAAAACAACCTAATCCACTGTCCCAAGGAACACATTCAAACCCTCACTTGAAACATGGACCCTCTGAGCTATCCCGCTATGCTGATGGTTCTGAGCTAGTCATCAGTCTACAGCTGCAGCACAGGATCGGGAAACACAGGAGAAACTCGGAATAAGTGCCATAACGGAGGAAGTTATGGGAGCAGAAGATTAAAAGGAGGAACTGGATGTCAACTGATTTCTCCCTATTATGTGAGGTAAATATCTGTCTCTCTTTCTCGTTTGTTAAGATTTTATATGTGTACCTTGATCTCAAAAACGCCCAACACCGCTTGGCAAATGACTGAAGTTTGAAGTTAACTAAGCCTATACTAGCCTTATGCTAGCTAGTTACATAGACTAAAGCCTTAGAAAAATAGCAGCTACCAGAGCCATATATTAGAGAGAGTCAGACCAACTTAAATCATGGGCGCCATGTTTGATACCTCGGAGGGAAGATTCTACAGTGTAAGCCTATGGGGTGGATGTGCCATTTTGACATAAATGTCTTATTTTCACCATTAACGGGCCTATAAATGTTATTACCAATGTCTGTCTGTATGTAGAAGGCCCTCACTTAAATGTCCCAGCGTGTACTTTCTTTAAATATCCTAAATGCCTATAAATACTCAGAAATAGTGAAAATTAAATTAGTCTCACTGTTATTTAGTTGCAGTCCACTGACTTTATGAGATTCAGGTCAGTGTTGCATCTTTATTGTGCTGTGCTATCATTGTGTGTTTTAGCTTGAGAACAGGCCCCCATTTTGCCCCAACATATGCACCACATCAAGATCATTCTGTAGGAAAGTGTGTAACTATATCTGAACCTTTGGAGAATATTTGTTTAAATGCAACTCTTTGTAGTGGATTTACTCAAATTTAAGATGTGAAACCACACTTTAATGTGGCGCCCATTACTTTATTTCAAACTGATTAATTGCAAAGCCTGTACAAATACTTACAAATCTCAAAGTGTCCATAGAAGAAAGGCTGTAATAGTTAGTTGAATTACATTACTGAATTACAACAATTCTGCAAAGAGGAGTGGACCAACCTTTCTCCACAATGCTGAAAGAGACTCATTGCAAGTTATCACAAACACTTGATTGCAGTTGTTGCTGCTAATGGTGGCCCAACCAGCTACTGTATGTGTGTGTTATGTGATACACTACAAACATCACACAGACTCAAAATATTCAATTACTGTTAAGCCCACTGTCTGTGTGCAAAGTATGAAAATACTCGTTCTCAACGTAAATAATAATCCTGTATGATAGTCACATGCCTAACGTTTGAAGCAAAGAAAATACCAGGAAAATTGGTTGAGAATCCAGTGAGTTATGGTCACGTTAATTCCTATTAAACAGGTGAGTGAGAGGAGCTGTCAGTGCAGAGTGCATGTCTGTGGTAGGCAACGGAGGCGACCAGACGACTTTGAACCAGAGGCTGAGGCGCCATACACCGACACAAGTGTTGGACCTCAGATACCGGGCCGTGTGGCAGATAGACACAGTCAAGCGATGTACCACTTCCTCCAAATAACTCAGTATGTGAGGGTCGATCTGTGCCGGTGTGCGACGCTAAATGCAACAGGCTGTCAGTCAGGATTTCCACTGCAAAAAGTTATAGTCCTAACTGAAATTTACTTTCTGCAACATCAGTTAAGCCCCTCGGCTCCTGCTTGCCGTTGATGCGCCATTTCAATTGAAACTACCTGGCTGTGAAAAGCAAGGCATATGCATTTGATCTGTGCACTCATCAATGAGGAAAGTTCAGCTGGTGTGGACAGCCCCCTCATTTGCATAACATTTTGTTGTGCATGCTGAAGTGTCTCAGTGGTTTGTTGGGGAAGTAGTACCAGCCAAAAAGACATCAGTAGGATCGACAAATTGATCCAAAAGGCTGAACAAGTGATCGGTAGGGAGTTGGAGTCATTTGTCTCAGTGAGGGACAGGAGGACATTGGATAAACTGCTCTCCATTATGGACAATCCATCCCATCCACTACACTAAACATTTGAAAGTCAGAAGAACTCATTCTCCCGCAGAGTGATTCAGCTCCACCGCTATAGTGAACGCTACATAACTTCCTTTATTCCTTATTCTATCCAGCTGTATGCACCTCATCTTTTTGTGTTAATTAATTAGGCTACTATGATCATTTAATTTCCCTTGTGGATCTTTAAAGTCTGTCTAAGTCTAATTAATAAATAAAAAAATATTGTGGCAGAATTGGTCCTCCATATTTATGTGTGCGCATCACGACTTTGGTGCACTCTTCAGTTATTATTTATTGAGCTCCATCCTGAGAGTAACTAGACCTGCACAGAACCCCGATTACAACTTTAACCCCGGAAATTACTGTTTACAATCTGTAGACCGCTGTGTATGCTTAGATCGTTGGATTACTTGTCACTGAAAAAAAGTAGTCACTGGTCACTTTGCAGCAGGATTGGTCCTCATCAGAAAGAACTACATAGCACAATCTTTATAATGAAACCACTGCTCATTCCAGCAAAAAGTTAACACCCATTTAGGGTTGTTATTATTATTATTATTATTATTATTATTATTATTATTATGATTATTAGTATAGGAAGCCTGCTTGTAGAGTTTTGTTAAAGCTTGATCAAGTGTGGTTTACTGTGAGTTGTGTTCACTCTGTGGTTTGCCCATTTTACATATGAGTGTCTTGGTATACCTTCAGGGCCACTGTTACTGTGAAAGAGATTTATGAAATGTCGAAAACCCCTATATGCGTTGTGATATGATGTGGGTATGTGATGTGGGTATTGTGTAAAATTCTTCTGGCTCTTCCCAGCTTTTGATTTTTTTACAGCCTTCTACAAAACTGTGTTCTGTGGAACCTTCTTAAGCTCTGCTGATCAAGCCTGCCAATGGACAACAATCAATCTGAGTCAACCAGCCTATTATTTTTTGAAGCACCTACTGTATGGTTGAGAGGATTTTACAGTTCTGTTAAACCAGTTTACCAACTGTGGGTACCTGACCCTCTCTGAGCCTCTCTAGCTCTCTTTTTGACACAAATGTGCACACACAGCTGTTTGTCACCCCCGACCATCCCCTGTGCTCCAGTGTGTCCGCTACTGCTGCTTGTAAATGAAATGAGATTTAACCATGAGTCACATCAGACTGGCCTAGCCTGGCTTCTCAATCCTCATTCACGGACAGACCAGTGGAGCTGGTACACACTATGAGCTATAAAGCTCTCATGCACTTGTTCACACTTAAATCCTGTCTTTTGTCAGACAGACTTGGCTACTTGGATATCCTCAGGTGAGAGATGACTTTACTGCTGTGCTTTAAGGATCATGTTGACTACTCAGAATCAGAATACTTTATTAATTATTCAAGTCGCCCATCACATGACAATAACAACACTGACTGCTCCAAGATGACTGATGAGAAGGGTAGCACCCTATAATGTACCAGAAAATGTAATAATTCCCTGAAAATGTAATAAAAATTGCACTTAACTCGATCAAAAATGTAATAAATCCCAATAACGTAATAACTTCACTGATAATGTAATAAAATATCCTGACTGATATTGTAATAACACTTTTACTGATAATGTAATACCTTATTACATTTTCAGGCGTTTTCTTTTCCAGACTGATAATGTAATATTTGACAGATAATGTAATAGTGTTCATTTTCAGTCCAGAGTTCTACATGTTGTCTTTTGAGAATCTAAGAATTGTTATATGCACTGGATTTCAAAGAACAGAATGACAATTGGGTTAAATTGCAGACCTTGAGTGCTGTACAGTCATATGCATGTGTGCAAATATTCAGGGACATGCAACTACATCCTGGTTAGACCAGAATTCCAGCTCAGACAAGCTTCATACACATTACATGACACGTGACATTAACATAGGCCCACATATCCACTCATAAATGGTTATTATATCACTTTCAAGATCAAATCGACATCTTACTCTATGCCAAGTGACATAGTGGTCAGCTGACATACTGTCATACTGACAGTCAGCATCAATAACTTCAGATTTCTGTAGGATACCAGAAAAGGTTTGATAATAGTAGGATAGTGGTAAGCGTTAAATTAGGGCTGCACAGTAAATCGTTAAAAAATCACAGTCTCAATTCACACATACACGTGATCTCATTTCAAAACGCACCGATTCTTAAGCATTTTATTTCATGAGTGGCTTCACAAACAAATGCTCCCATTTCTTACTGGATTTTTTCAAGTGCACCTAAAGGCAGCATTGGCACTGCCTCTTCCCTCGACCCACCTCGTGATTTTGTCAGTGGAGGAAGACTGCCTGCAGTTGAGTGTGTGGAAACGGGAGAAAAGCAGAGCGTAGTCAGCGCTAAAAAGAGTTAAATGGATGGCAGAGAAACCCCAGGTGGTAGAGGTGAGAGTCACCCCGAGACCTGAACCGAACTCGTGCCCAAAAACGTATGCTCCACATTCTAAGAAAATCTTCTTAAAGTTCATCAATGCAATAAACATTTTGTAAAAAACAAAAATGTGCTGAAGAATCGTGATCTCAATTCTAAGCCAAATAAATCGTGATTCACATTTTTTCCAGAATCGTGCAGCCCTAGTATGTACTGTATGTATTATTGTTTGAAATATTTATTATTATTATTATTATTATTATTATTATTATTATTATTATTATTATTATTATTATTATTATTATTAAGTTGTTGACATAAGCAGAAATACAAATTTTTTTTAAACATTATCGCAGTAACAAGCAGCAGGTGAAGCAGCAGCAGCAGCACAGATGCCTCAAGGAAGTTGGGGAATTGACCCCTCGTCCTCTAGCTGTCAGGAGGTACCGGTGTCCATCGAAATGACGATACAAGCTTAGTCCCGACTTATTCATAGGCATCCCCCTGCTCCACTGGTCTCTGCCTAATGGATGCCAACAGAGGAAAAGGTAATCCCACAAACAGGCAGGAACAGGAAGTGTCCCCACATTTAGGTAAACCCCCTCCTCCACTGATCTATGACTTGCAGCAACTACTGGAGGAGAAGGTGTCCTCAGATGTAAGTAACCAACCCCTCCACTGCTCTCTGTCTCGCAGCAGTCAGTGGAGGGGAAGGTACCCTCACTAGTAGGTAACCTCCTGCTTGTGAGCATTCTGTTGGAAGCATCTAGGAAGATAATTTAAGAAAAGACTTTAGTTATTCCTGTGTGGAAATTAGGATGTTACAGTGGCACGGAACAACAGAGCAAAAATATATATTAAAAAAAAAAAATATTTACCAATGATGATGATGTTCATCTTTAAAACACTGGTGCTGTGGGGCCGACTGTAGAGTCGTCTCCCTATTGCTGCGAACAACTCTGCGATGAGTTGACCACGTTCCTCCGATTGTTTCTTCAACTGCTTTTTAAAAGATGACACAATGTCTTTCAAAATGGCCTGTCCACGTCCTTCAGCTTGTCCAGGTTAATGTTAAAACCTTGTCTCTCGACTTCACCCCAGAGTTTGTTGAACAGCCTCTGGTGCATGGTGTCTAGGTTATCTGCAGCGCAGGTCCTCTTGGACTTTTTAAGGGCCCAGAACACCAGGTTCTCTGCAATGCTGCTTACAAATATTTCTTCCAATGTTGTGTCTAGAGGCACAAAGATGTCCACAGGGGTGACCTCTGTAACGTCGGGCGTCTGTGTTGGTGCAGGAGGTGACGCTTTGCGAAGTGGCTTTTTGAAGAAGCTCTTAATCCTGCTTGTCCGAGATACTGGAGACATCACTTTTGATAGACTATTCTTGGTCTTCTTCAGTGTGTCTTGTGTCTTGGTCCAGGCTGAGTTCCAGCTGCAGCTGTTGATGTTTGCACATCAGTTTCTTCTTCACAGTGCACTCTTGTAGCATTTTAATGGTGCAAGCAACCATCTCATCCAGTGTTAGGATAGCAGTGGTGTACCGTCTATATGGAGTCACAGGGTAAATGTTAGGGTGCATGGTGTTGACACACATGGCTCCTATTTCTCTGAACATGATGCTCCTTAAAGAGTTCGAGGTTTCCCGGCAGACCTCGTCTGGAATGTCCAGAGCTTGAGACAAACTCTTGACCATATAGGGTTTGTTGCTGACAAGCTTCCCATCAGTATGATGCTCTCACCACTGTGCTGATTTTCAGAAATTTTAATTAGAAACACTATATAAAATATTAAAAATACTGTATACTAGTCAACATAATCATAAAATATGGCATCCTTTCATTTCAGCCCTAGGATCAGCTTACTTACTTTGAAACTAGTTTTTTTCATCATCTGATAATTGTACTTTATATACCCTACCTTAAGTCATATTAATTGTTTCTACAGTGTTTAAAGCTTTATCGATCTTTGTTTTTAATATTCTAAGAAGAGAATTGCACTGCTCCATTAGAAAAGCAGCACTGTCCCTTTAAGGACGATGATATTCTTGAGTTGCTGATGTTGTTGTGTATGACTGTGGATGTATGCCACCGAAGTGTGGGGATGTTGCAATAAAAATTTACAAACACAATCTCCCCACACTACCTTCGCAATCTACTAGTCGAACACAACATACACAACATATTGGGCAGCCATGCTCCAGAGGGTCACAGGGGGCTGGAGCTTGTCCAAGTGTCATTGGGCTACAGGGGTACACCGTGGACAGGTCGCCAGTCTGTCATCGGGAAAACACAAAAAGACAGCGGTAAAAATCTTCACAAAATGCAGAAATGACATCACGTAAATAAAACGGGATTTAAATGGATATCAGACCTTTTTTAGTGGTTACTTTCACCACAGAACTTTTTTACTATTATAGAAACAACATACAACTTCAGAAACCCTGTACAAACCCCAAAAAATAACCATGTCAGTTGTCATTAGGTTTTGTCATTTTGATGCTGACTGTCAGTATGACAGTATGTCAGCTGACCACTATTCAATTCAATTCAGTTTTATTTATGTAGTGCCAATAACAATACAAATTGTCTCAAGACGCTTTACAAAAAAACGGTCTGCAACCTCCAGAGCAAGCCTGAGGGCGACAGTGGCAAGGAAAAACTCCCTTTTAACAGGAAGAAACCTTGAGCAGAACCCAGCTCATATGGAGGGACCCATCTGATGAAGGCCAGTTGGATAGAAACACGGAAGATAGAGAAAAAAGAAGAGCAGGAAAAAAGATAAACAGACTTCTGTCACACATACAGTACATATATCAAGCTGAAGGAAACACGTAGAATCTAATGATGTAACACATAGCTGATGATCTTATGTGACATCATGTGAATCATGGGTAGTTTGGTGAATTGCCCTTCGGGGATAAATAAAGTTTTTTTCTGATTCTGATTCTGAATGGTTCATCTGGTAGGAGTGGACAACTGGAAGAAGACATGAAGACTGGGGCCGATGTAGTTTATGTAGCTCCATGGCACTCCAAGCCATGAAGACTGGGCTGGTTGATGGGGCCACGACAGCAGATGTAGCTAGAACTCCACAGGTCAGGTATCAGAGACCCTCACAAGAAGATGGAGGGGGAGGGAAGTAGAGGGGCGAGAGTCAGACATAGCAGTTAGTAATAGAAAATAAATTATAAGAGATGGAAAATAAATTATAAGATACTAGAGGACAGGAGCCAGAGAAGAGAGAGGAGAGGACATGTCATCAGTGCATCATCCCCTGTAGCCTAGGCCTATACCAGCATAGCTAAAGATTGGTTAAGTCCAGCCCTAATTATAAGCTTTGTCAAAAAGGAAAGTCTTAACCTGGCCTTAAAAGTAGAGGTGTCTGCCTCCCGAACCCAAACTGGGAGCTGGTTCCACAAGAGAGGAGCCTGATAACTGAAGGCTCTACCTCCCATTCTACTTTTAGAAACTCTAGGAACCACAAATAGACCTGCACTTTGAGATCGTAGTGATCTGTTGGGATAATATGATATTATGAGGTCTTTCAAAAATGATGGAGCTAGGCCTTTCAAAGTATTAAAGGACATATCCTGGTCAAATATAACACCAAGGTTTTTCACAGTAGTACTGGAGGCCACGGTAATGCCATCCAATGAAACCAGGTGATTAGATAATGAATCTCTGCCATGTTTAGGGCCAAACACAATGACTTCTGTTTTGTCTGACTTTAAAAGTAGAAAATTACATGTCATCCAAGCCTTTATGAGTTGAACCAGCTGATTAGTTTCATCTGGTTTCATGGATAAATATAGCTGGGTATCATCTGTGTAGCAATGGAAGTTTATGCCATGCCCTGTAATAATATTGCCTAAAGGACGCATGTATAATGTGAATAATACTTGTCCTAGCACAGAACCCCGAGGAACTCCATAGCTTACTTTTGTACATATAGAAGAATTGTTGTTTACGTGAACAAACCAAATGATTCAAACCAGTCTAATGCATTTCCTGTAATCTTGATCACACTTTCAAGTCAAGTAGAATACTGTGATCAATAGTGTCAAATGCAGCACTGAGATCTAGCAGGCCAAGCATAGAGACAAGTCCATTGTCTGAAGCCATGAGGAGATCATTGGTTACTTTAACCAGAGCTGTTTCTGTACTATGATGAGCTCTAAAACTTGACTGAAATTCTTCTAATAAACCATTCTTGTTTAGATGATCAATCAACTGATTGGCAACAACCCTTTCTAAACTTTCTAAATAAAAAGAAGGTTGGAAATTGGCCTATAGTTGGCTAGAATATCTGGTTCAAGAGTGGGTTTTTTAAGTAAAGGTTTAATTACAGCAGTTTTAAAAGACTGAGGCACGTATCCTATTAATAAAGGTGAGTTTATCTGATTTAATACGGAGGTATTAATTAATGGAAAAACCTCCTTGAGCAGTTTAGTCGGGATGGGGCCTAGAGGACAAGTTGATGGTTTAGATGCTGTAATAACTGAAGTGAGCTCTGGAAGATCAATTAGAATGAAAGAATCCAAGTACTGACTAGGTCCTACAGAGGTTTCTAATGCCATTGTACTTACATCTTGGACAGCTGGGGGTGGTGAATTTTATCTCTAATGCCAACAATTTTATAAGTGAAGAAGCTCATGAAGTCATTACTGCTGTCACTTGACATAGAGTAAGATGTCAGTATGACCTTGAAAGTGATATAATAACCATTTATGAGTGGATATGTGGGCCTATGTTTATGTCAGGTGTCATGTAATGTGTATGCAGGTGTTATGAATGTTCATGTGTACTCTCTTCAAATGAAGTGTTACTGAAAGTTGTTTTGTTGGTTTGTGGTTGTTTTCATGAGGTAGTGATTTGTTGGAAATCTATGGAGCGAAGAGGTTAGTTTAGGGAAGAGTTACCTGGGGTCTCCAGTGCTGCTCAGAAGATTATCTGAGCTGGAATTCTGGTCTAGTCCATCACCCACTCGGTAGGACCAGGATGTAGTTGCATGTCTCTGATTATTTACACATATGCATATGGCTGCACTCAAGGTCTGCAGTTTAACCCAGTAGTCATTCTGTTGTTTCAAATCCAGTGTATATAACATTCTTAGATTCTCAAAACACAAAATGTAGAACTCTAGACTGAAAATGAATATACATATTACATTATCTGTCAAATATTAGATTATCAGTCTTGAAAAAAAAAACTCCTGAAAATGTAATAAATTCCCCATAATGTAATAAGGTATTACATTATATATCAGTCAGGATATTTTATTACATTATTGATGAAGACATTATTGGGTTTTATTACATTTTTGATCGAGTTAAGTGCAAATTTTAGTATATTTATTACTACCAACGTTTTATCAAGTGTGTGGAAATACTTGACTAAAATCAGTCCTTGAATACAACAAAAGTACTACGGCATTTCAAACTCATCTGAAAGGCATCCACTAATGCTTGAAGAGGAACGATCCAAATCCTCTCATCCTGTCAACATCAACTTCATCAAATGACTTGTGGCTTCAGAGAGATATTGTATTTTTTTAACCTAACAACACTACTCCACCTTAGAACGCACTGTGGAGTGCTCTTAAATACTATAAAATAAATGCCGATTTACAACGACCAACAACCATAGCATTATGGCCACTGACAGGAGAAGACTAGACCAGGCACCTTCATCCCATAGCATTGACACTCCTTGATGGCAGCAGCCACGCCCAGCACAAGGTGTTGACCTGGCTTCCATATTCACTAGACCCCAAACAGATCAAGTATCTGTGAAATGCACTGGAACAAGCAAAGACCCCCACTAACCACATTCTGTTGCCAGACACCACAGGACACTCCACTCCATGGTCCAAGGTCTCATTATATGATGAGTCACAGCTGATTTGGAGGCACAAGGGAGACCTGCACAGATGGTCATAATGTTAAGTCTGATCAGTGTATATAGACTATACGTACCTGCAGAGCACAGTACTGTGTCAGTCACACCTCAACTGATGGTAATTAAGAGGCCCAAAGGGTACCAAGAGAACATACCAAACACTGTTTCACAACCACCACCACTGACTGGGATTGTTGCAGCCAGAGCAAAAACAGGTTCCTCCTCCATTCTGAACAACTTTGCCCTTTTGAAAACAACAATCACAGTCAGACAATGAAAGTCTGTTTTTCCCTTCTCTAAACAGGTATGATGTACATGTGTTTCTGGCAAGAGAACTGCATTTAATAGGACAGGGTAACTGCAGGAACAGCAGTTATTTAGGATTATTTGCAAACTCTGAATTGCGTGTGCATCCCTATGTTGGTGTGTGCATTCCCTCTGGGTGTTATGACAGGTCTGTCTCCCAGACATGTTCAAATGCAGGGAGAGATCTGCATAAAGATACTAATTTTGCCATGAACACCATTGTCAGGATCTGTTACTACCATAATGCTGACACCACAGAGCACAAAGCATTAACCCCCATACTAACCGCCTATCACTCTTCGGGACAGGGGAAGAAAAGAGAAGTGGGTGGAAGAGTGGATGTTAACATGTAGAAATATTTTAAAAAGGATGGTGAAAAAAGGGAAGATGAAATGACACATAAAAAGTATAAGAGGTAGCAGAAGCTAAGACAGGAATGGAGGAACCAGGAGAGATAAGATAAGAAAACCAAGTTAAGTACTAAGGGAAAATAGAAGAGGAGAGGGGATGTCTGTCATAGTGGTCTGATGTCACACAGCCATCATCTATCACAAACCCAACAAGCAGGGAAGCCCTGCTGTCTCATAGTTCAATCCAGTGCTACTGGCAGAGAGACACAATGATACAGAAAGCCTTTTTCTCAGCAGGAACTCGCAAGTACTTCGAGGGCAGCACGCATCCTTTCACATGTTTCAAGCACCAGAACAGGAAGAGCAGGAATAAAATATTATACAATATACAAAAATATACAAAAATGTATAAAATGAATGTGATTTAGTTGGTGGGGGAAAATAATGCAACAGTACGTCTTTATTAGTTGCTTCATGAAGGCCGAGGCAAACTGTGGGCCGTTCGCGTATACTGGTTTTGGTAGGTTTTTGAAAAAAGCCCTGAAGACAATTTACGCAATTCAACCTGGGGAAAAAATGTATGAGTAATTGTGATAATCTCATCTCATCTCATCTTCTACTACCGCTTATCCTCACTAGGGTCACAGGGGTTGCTGGAGCCTATTCCAGCTGGCATCGGGCAAGAGGCGGGGTACGCCCTGGACAGGTCACCAGCCTATCGCAAGGCTAACGCATAGACAGACAACCATTCACACTTCCACAGGGTCAATTTAGGGTCACCAGTTCACATAACGAGGATGTCTTTGGAGGTGGGAGGAGAAACTGGAGTACCCAGAGAAAACCCACACAGACACAAGGAGAACATGCAAACTCCTCCCCGGACCTTCTCGCTGGGAGGCATCAGGGCTAACCACCAGGCCACTGTGCCGCCCTAACTATGATCATGCTAGGGTTAATTTCTCTCTCTCGCTCTCTTTCTCTGGTGTGCATGTGTATGTGTCTTCTTTACGACTAATCCAAAAGGCGTTGAATAAGGTCAACTGGACTTGTAGAGATTCTTGAAGACGTTTCGCCACTCATCCGAGTAGCTTCTTCAGTTCAAATTCTGAAAGCAAAATAAAGAACTGAAGAAGCTGCTCGGATGAGTGGCGAAACGTCTTCAAGAATCTCTACAAGTCCAGTTGACCTTATTTAACACCTTTTGGATTACCATGACCTGGATGACTGAGAACCTTCACAGACATCTTCTTTACGAGGCTGTTTGAGGGTTAAGGGGAAAGGTTACAATTAGGTTATGGTTAGGATTAGGCCCTTAGTTGAGAATTAGGGCTATTGAATGCATCATGTGAATAAATGTCCTCACAAAAATAGCCATACACACACGTGTGTGTGGTAGTAGTAGTAGTAGTGGTAGTGGTAGTAGGTACTCCTTGACAATCAAAACATAAAACAAAAACAAAAGTACACACACACACATGCATTTTCTTCACTAATGCACTTAAATGTCTAATTGTGTTGCATATAAGCAAAGTGGTTTTCAATACACTTTTTCTGACCACTTGCATGAGTAATCCATGCTTGAGCTTTGAAGATCACGCAAAAACACATTAATAGAAAACTGTGTTCTGAGACAAACCTAATTATACCATACGAATTCTGAAAGCAAAATAAAGATGAAACTTGGTTTTTTGTGAGAAATGTGAGAATGTATATGCAGTATGTTTGTGTCAGTGTATGTGCTGTGTTACCTAGCTGTGTGTGTGCGTTAGAGTGAATGTAAATGAGTTTTCTCAGAGCTGTAGGGGAATGGGCTGCGGTTGGCTAGCCTGACTTGCAGACCGCTCTGTGGAAAAGAACGACTTTTTAAATTACCCATACATCACTGTCACTGCAGCACAGACAATGGCGACAGTGCTGCCATCACACACACTCAAACGTATATGTTTGTAGAGACACACAACTTCGCTTTTTGTCAACAAACTAAATGTGTTTATAGTCATGCAAACGCCCAGCTTTGCTATTCGATATTCTTGTATATCTGTGTAGAAAAGCAAAAAATTGAGCAATGGAGACTCTTATACTGAAGCAACCACTTTGAAAACATATTACTGCCAAATGTATGAGCTGGATAGTCATAAACATATGCTTATTAAAGCTATAAGAGAGTAGTTGCAGAACAGTTGGCAGTATTCAAGTCTTTCTCAACACACTTACTTTCCTTTCTGCTTGCCATACTCTTCCTCCTCCCCCTCCTCATCTAAGGAGCTGGATCCTAATTGCAGGTAATTAAAGTGCTCATGGCTTACAAAGCAGCAGAAGTGCAAGCAAAACACGTATCTGTAGTAAAACTGAGACATTGCAACACTAAAAGCTATCAAGATCTCTGCTGTTCATCTTTTTACTCAGTTTGTAATTAGAATGTTTTGAGATGGTAAAGGTTTGCCAAACACCCACTGTAAACACGCAAATACATGCCACATGAACTATATCTGATATCTGCAACATATGCTTGACTGTTACAACTAACGTGCAGCAGGGGGAGACAGAGGAGAGGGGAAATGACAGAGGAGGAAAGATAGTAAACATCTGAACAAGTGAATTCAGAAGAAGAGGATGGGACTTTTTTAATGTTTAATGGCTGAAAGTTCCAAAGAGAAGGAGAATTAAGGAGTTTGCTGGCCTGGTGATGAGGATCTAGTATGGCAATACTGGCCCGAAGGCAACCATGGAATGTGTCATACTGCTGGAGGCGATTTTGAATTAATACACTGAAAAGATACAGTCTCTAAAGCAGGTGAACTGGACTGAGCAGTTTGATAGCGAGACACAGATTAGGCAAGTTCCACCAGACAGTATCTTTGAGTAGGACTTGGAGTCATTAGGGGACAAATGAAAAGCGATGCTGCACAAAATAAGAATCTGAATAAAAGGTAGTGTGAACTCGATGACATGGAGACTGTGCAGCAAACCCTGGGAGATGACATGCGTGACAGGAGCCATAGATCACTTACAGTTGATGGGTATGATGATGATGAAATTATGTAGTGAACCAGGTAAAAGCTGTATATTTTATTTTGCATGTCAACATGTCATCACTTTTCATCTCAACTTTATTAATTTAGTTTTTGTTTTTTGACACTCTTTTATT
Organism: Mugil cephalus; assembly: GCF_022458985.1. NCBI lineage: Eukaryota > Metazoa > Chordata > Actinopteri > Mugiliformes > Mugilidae > Mugil > Mugil cephalus. The sequence continues at coordinate 23,188,865 of NC_061785.1, forward strand.
TAAACCGGAAATAATGAAACTGCATACAGAACAGAGGTTGAACAGCTGGCAGCATGATGCAGTAACAACAACCTGGCTCTCAACACAACAAAAACAAGGAAATGATCATTGACTTCCACAAGACCAGACAGCTCAGCCACTCACCACTCCTCATCGTGACTGAGGAGGTGGAGACGGTCTTGTGTTTCAAGTTCCTGGGCGTGACCATGACAGAGGACTTGTCATGGGGGAAGAACATCGCCTCTGCCATAGCGATGGCCCAGCAACGCCTCTTCTATCTCCGGAAGCTTAAGCAGGTAAATCGTCCCCAGAGACTGCTGACCAACTTTTACCACCGTGCAGTGGAGAGTGTGCTCACATATGGACTACTGGTTCAACAGCTGCACCAAGGTGGACAAGGAAAGCCTCCACAGGGTGGTCAAAGCTGCTATGAGGATCACTGGGATCAGCCTCCCAGAGATCAACAAAGTGACAGGTTTTCTGCAGGCATGCACTGTAAGGACAGGCAAACCATGGGCCCCTTCAAAAAAATGTAAAACAAACAAACAAACAAACAAACAAAAAAATAAATGAGGAAGGATGCCCCTAAATGGCTACTTTTTGGCATATGTTCCAAGGACAACCACACCTTAATTTTATGCAACTTACATTCCATCAATAACAACCCCACCTAGAGTCACTGGCTGTCTGTCAGCTGCTTTTGGGGGAAATTCCAGATCCTAATAAATATTAAAATTAAATATTTACATAATCTACAATACCAAAATCCCTTTGCAGATTAATTTAGAATTTATAAATATATTGTTGCAATGTTGGGTCAACAAGTAACGTAGTTACAGCCATGAAAATAAATTATGTAATTTTTTATGACTTGATTAGCTGCTGCATCTTCTTATCTGTCTTTACTTGGGATATAAAACACATTGTGCTCGGGGCACAAGAAGTAGAAGAGGGAGAAGAAGAAGTCAAGAAGTCAATGCTGGTGTCAATTCTGTAATTTTCCTGCTCTTCCTTCCCGTGCTCTGCCTCATTGGCAACGCTCCCTCCACTGCTGCAGCACCATGGGATACTACAGGGCCTGGATCCACCAGGAATAAGCTGCTGCTCATCTCCTTTGACGGATTCCGCTGGGACTATGACCAAGATGTGGACACTCCTAACCTGGATAAGATGGCCCAGGATGGCGTGAAGGCGAAATATGTCACACCACCTTTCCTCACCTTCACCAGCCCGACACACTTCACCGTGCTCACAGGTATTCTGGAAAAAACAAAAAAAAAACAAAAACAGTAAACACTGACATAGTTTAATTTAAATGTACTTATGAGGCTCATCAATGTAATGGAAACAACCAGAACAAAAAGTTTAAAATGTTTTTGAAAAGTAGGTTTCTTCATAAACGTGCAGAAATTCACCCTCATGTCCTAACCATGAATTCCAAAGTCCCAATTAGCCTTGGGGACCACATACCACCATCAGATAGCCTACTACCTACCACCATTGCTTCTGTCTAGTGATTGACCAGTGGATACCTTTGACTAGGTTGCTAGTGGTTACACGTTCTGTAGCTACTTACTTTAAGTTTTGTTTTAGAGGACTTTTTTTTTTTTATCCTTGCAAACCTGCACACAATTCATTAGCTACAGTTGACTGGCTGGGTGCCACTGTTTTGGTGTGGATTTGATTGTTTTATTATCTTTTCATTCCACTGATTTTCACACACACAACTTTTTTTTTGTCTCCTCCTTCTTCCTCTGTGAATTTGTTTACCAATTATTAACATTACTAATCCAAAATCATTGAGTTTCAGGTTCTTTCCCTTTACCCTACCAGAGTTGAGATAATGAGAAGTCCAACTGCTTTTTAAAGCATCTTTCATATATAATTTCTCTTTTTATCAGGACGCCGCATTGAGAATTACGGAGAAATCCGTAATATTTTTTTTAAGACGAGCACTACGGAGAAGAAGCCAAACTACGTGACTCAGTTCGTGGAAACTTATCCAGACAATGGCAGCTTGCCCATCTGGATAACAGCACAACGACAGGTACTTTAGGTTGTGTAATATCATGTAGTTTTAATTGAGCTACAGGGCAGCGCCCTAGGCCCTATTGTTAAACTGCGTGTCTCTTCTTCTTATTTATCTTTCATCTTCCTCATTTTTTTTTTGTCCCTTAACTCAAGTGAGTTATATATCAAAACGTGCGGTTCGATCGGGATCGGTGCACTATTACTTTTCTTTACGAAATACGAATGTTTTGAGACGCAAGTCGTGAAAAACTGCAACAAATTTCCCATTGAAAATGAATGGTACGGCCGGAAAAAAAACACGCAAAAAAGACAGTTTTTCAAAGATCTAATGCTCAGGCATACTTTCACCTAGAGACTTCATTTAACTTCAACAACTTGTCTGTTCGCGGCAAAGTACCTGTCTGTGTATGTGTATGACATACATACATACACATGCACACACAAACACACAGTCAACTTTATGCTATTACAGTTACAGATACACACAGGAAGAGTAGTAGGCTGCACACACATGCGAACGTAAGCGCGCATTACTCACACACAGGCTAACTGTGCTAACCGTAAGCTAACTGTGCTGAATGTGGGCAAAGTGTGCTAACTCTCATGTTGACAGAGACGATACCCCCGGCAGCAGCCCCCCGTAGCCCTTTCAAAAATTTCCAGAGGTAATTTTCTAGTATGCTTTTGTTGTTGTTGTTTTATGCATCTTTTCCTTTTTGTGTCATTTACACCATCTTCCAGGGTCTCAAAGCAGGCTCTCTACATTTCCCTGGCACAGCGGCCACCTACAACGGAGAATTTGTCAAGGTGAGGCAAGTGGAGCTTCATTTTTATGATTATTCCAATGAGACAGATTGTAAGCTGAATATTGACAAGGTGATGGGAGAGTGGTTTCACCAACAAAACCTGGACTTTGTCTCCCTATACTTTGGAGAACCACATGGCATTGGCCACAAATATGGACCAGATTCTTCAGAACGCCGGGCGATGGTTCGACAAGTGGATCGTACTGTTGGCTACATCCGTGACAAGACCAAAGACCATGGCCTCACTGACAGGCTCAACATTATTATAACTGCTGACCATGGGATGACTAGAGTTCTGCGAGGTGGAGAAGTAAATGAGATCATCCTTTCTAAGATCTCTGGCTTCAGCTTCACGGATATCAAGTTGCACCTGGGGGATTATGGTCCTGCTATGATGCTACTTCCTAAAAATGGGATGCTGGAAAAGGTCTACCAGGCTCTGGATGGAAGCCACCCTCACCTTCATGTACTTAAAAAGGAAGAGATGCCAACACGGCTTCAATACAGTAAACATCCTCGACTCCTTCCTATTATTCTTCTTGCTGATCCTGGATACGTAATCAGTTGGGTGAGTTAATGCACATGTCACTCGTTAAATTTGTGAAATAGTAAAGGCCCGGCTTTACAGACTTAAGAGCTATTCATGTAACTTCTCACTTTCAGCAAACGTTATCGAATATTTTCTTTTTCTGCAAAAATCCTGGACTGAAATCCTCTCAAAAATAATGATACAGTACTAATCAACTCAAAGCTCATCTCAAGTAAATTGTGTCAGAGAATAATAGATTTCTTTGTTTTATCTCTCTGTGTAGTCACACAAAGGAAAGTATAGATTTGATAACCAAGTGATGGACATGAAGCCTTTCTTCAGGGCAGTTGGACCTGATTCTGACAAACCTGGAGGTTGGCCCCTTTGAGACTGTCAACGTATACCCACTAATGTGCCATTTACTAGGCATACACCCAGAAGTCAATGATGGACACTTGGACAATACTCAACACATGTTGGTCCCCCAGAAAAACACCAAGGGAAACAACAGTAAGAAATCTTGTGCTGTAACATTCTGGGTGGCTGTTGTTTGCTGGTTTATTTGGCTTTTTACAGCTCACCTTTTAGGAACGATCAATAGCTTAGTTTCATATGCTGTATGGAAAAGCCTTCATTACCTCGCTTTAATAATGCCAAGCCTTCAGTGCATGTGTTTCCACTGCATCCTCACAGCAGGAGGTAGAAGGGTCAAGCTGCCCTGGAGCCTGACTGTGGACATCCTCTAATAGGACCCTTTCAGACCCATTTAAATGGCCAGCTTAAAGTACCTGTGTAATAAAATGGGTTTCAACATGTGTCCCCTGCCAGTACTCACGATCCAATCACAGTCTGTATACAAATAAATACTGACAACATTTAGGTGCATATAATATTATACACAGCAGCTGTCGCTAATGAGAGAGCTTTTTCTCTCATTTTTTTTTCAGAACCATGAACATCTGTTTGCTGTGTGTGTGCCATTACTGGGGAAATATAAAGCAACTCACTGGGTGGTTAAACAAGTATTCAAGAATTCTAAAGGAAACATTACAAGTTCATTAAGCATCAAATGTCATACCTTCACTTGCCAGGAGCTGTCCTCTGAAGAGGAAATCAAGCCAGTGTTAATTCTTTCTTCTTTCCATGTCTATTATTTATTTTATTTCCTGGCCTCCTTTCCACTCCTGGGTTACATCAAATAGGTCGCTTGGTTACTTTCAGTAATGTAGATTATTGAAAGACAGAGCATGAGGACCTGTGTACACTGCTTATTTTATCATTCACACATGCCAGTTTTCTCTATATGGTTAACTCCAATATTTTCTGTTTCCCTGCAGATGCAGATGTGAATATCTGAAGCAATCGTTGGATTATCAGCAGTGGCTGGCTTTCTGGTCCTGGTTTTAATTGTCTCCAGTGCTGTTAATTTGTATAAAAGGAGCAGAGCCCCAAAAGGGTAAAATGTTGTAATTTATAGATCTTATGCTTAAAACTGTATATTCTGTGTGCCATTACACTGGTGCTATTAAACTACATGTATTACACTGCCACTCTAGAGAATCTCATATTGCTTTGTCATCAATCCAGGCTACAATGCTAACAATGTTGACCAGTTATTCACCCATTCTGTAATCCCTCTTATACTATATCTATGATTTCTCCTTCCTCGGTCACTATATGAACCATGCTGACAATCAGTGCGTTTACATGCATGTGAAAAAAAAAGAATTATTGCCTTAATTGGACTATAACAGGAGAACTTGGGTGCATGTAAACACGTTACTCCGATTTTTCTCATTAGAGTTCTCATTATCCGATTGAGACACCCAGATAATGCGATTGGAATTTGGTTGTCTCCGGCATGTATACAGTGAATCGAAGTTTTCAATCGGATAATGTGTGTGACCCCGGAACAAAAACATCTAAGAAAGCCGGTTGCAGTACAAGAAGAGCCATCTGAGGGATAGCGCATATCTTACCTGCACCAGAAGTAACACACACATTACGTACGGATTAAAAAATGTACTATTGTCCATCTGATTGTTGTTTGAGATGCCAGTCTGCCGCATGAACGACTCTTGTTTATTATATGACCTAATAGGTCAACTGTAAAACGGGCCGTATTAATATGGCATTATCCCACTGAAAAGACACGTATCGCCACCTAGTGTGGAGGAGGAGAACAGTTATTTGATTTTCTTGTGCTGCATGTAAACTGGGACAAGGACTGTAGTCAGAAAGTCGGATTTCGAGCATAGCTCAATTAAGCTCTGAATGTAAACGCACTGATTGAAGACAAGAAGAATATTGATGTCTGTGAACACTACCCAGTCTTCTAGTACAAGTCATTCTGTTCTGTTTACATATGGACTACTACACACTCAGCCACGCCTATCCGATCCATCCACTCCTTGCCTCAGTGTTTCATCTCCCTGAGCGTTTCAGGATCGATTTTAAGATTCTTTTAGCAGTTTTTATTTCCTACACATAACAGCCAGTGTCATACTGTGTGTATGTTAAGTATGCCTTCTGGGGAAGCCTTAGTTAAGAAAATGAAACTGTTCAGTATCAGATATGAAAATTACATGTGAAACATGTGTTTGCTTGTCGCTGTATATATTTGATGGTGGTCAAGGTAAAATTGATGTTCACTAGCATGACTTTTTGTTTTGGTGGATGGACTTATTGATTATGTAATGATCAAATATGTTAATGTTGTGATATTTCTTTCTCTTATCTATTAGTAATTAGTGCTTTTGACGCACATACTGTGTATGTGGCAGTGGCCCTGTGGTTAGCACTGATGCTTCCCAGCAAGAAAGCCCGGGTCCTTTCTGGGCGGATGTCTGCGTGGGTTTTCTCCGGGTACTCCGGTTTCCTCCCATCTCCAAAGACTAGGTTAATTAGTGACTCTAAATTGACCCTACCTGTTGGTGTGAGTACGAATGGTTGTTTGTCTCTGTGTTACATTAGATTAGATTAGATTAGATTAGAGTATTTATTCTCATTGCACGGTAGCATATAACAATATACATTGCACAACAAAATTTAGGTACAGCTCTCCCGTCAGTGCAAAAGATATATTCAATAAATAAGTAAACCAGACAAGGCATGTACAACAAACTAACTAAAAGGACACTATATACAAATTAGAATGTAGCCCTGCGATATACTGGAGACGTGTCCAGGGTGTGCCCTGCCTCTCGCCTGATGACCGCTGAGATAGACTCCAGGAACCCCTGCAAACCTAGTGAGGATAAGTGGTAGTAGATATTGAGACACACGTACTGGCCTGTTTAAGCCTCCTCTATCGATATTGTGGCTCTACTCCCTCTACTTGTACAGTGGTATGGTTTGAAAATATCGAAAATATAGGCTGTGCCCTCTCATCAACAATATGTATAAAAATCTATCTCAGCAGATCATTGTTTAGACATAAATTGATGCATACACTTACTCAATGCTACTCTGCGTACATACATAAATGCCACATTTAAATCACACATTGAATGATTTACAGAGGTACACTTCAACGAAATCACTTTAATCACTCTGGGTATTGGGAAGGTCATAACAAGCAAGATTATTTACATTAGTGCATGATGCTATTTTAACATATACATACACACAACTGTATGTTCCAGAACTTTACAGAACAAAGCAACACAATGTTAGCAAATGAAAGTTACCAAATGAAAGTTGAGAGTTGAGAGATTTGAAATAGCAGTTTAAACAGTTTGTAATGTCTGCAATTACAAATAAAGTATACTTATATACGCAAATCACACACTGTATATGTTGAAACAACACAAAAATGTTTTGTACTTTGAATATGATCTTGATTTGAAATACGCAAGACAACAATAAATAGTCTCCAGCTGCCTCTGTGTTCCTATCGCGAGTTCATGTGTTGCTACATATGAGTGCTTGGGATGAAAATGTTCTGGAGCTCACTTGTCAATCAGAAATAAGTTGACAATTAAGTTGTCAATACTAGGCAACATCTCCTGGATTTGGCCAGCATATGTTTCAAGAAGGTTGGACATCAGCTTTGATTACAGATTTCAAAAAGACATAATATGATCAAACCCTTGTTCATCCAGGGAAATCACTGCAATTGTGGGGTGTGTTGAGGAGGAATTTTAGCCCTGCTTTCCTCTCCTCTCCGGGTCCGTTGATGTGAGGAATAAAGAGACGAGAGAATGACGTCCAGTACGAGTATTTATTCACAGTCTGCAGAGTGTGGAGACCACAGTACATACAAAGATATGAGTCTGGATCTGAGTTGCCTTCGCGGGAGCAGTTCTTTTCTATTCCTACAGTCTAGGGTGTTTGTCTACTTCCTGATTGGCTCCTCTACTTCTCCTCTTTGACACACTTTCTCTGTTAGATTGTGGTCCGGCGCGTCCTGCTCCCCCCGCGAGACATCTTCAGAGAATACATTGTGACCTTTAAGTACAGGTTGTTCTCAATACAATCATATCATTCGGCCTTCAGTGTTTTCCACTTCTGCACGCAGTACATGTTCAGTGTATTCTGTTCCAGTGATTATGTCCCATATATTGCATATTAAATCACTTCTAGTAATTAAACCTGATTATTAAAGCACTCATAAGCACGCATACATTTTACTGTTCCCACAGGTGTACCAGGGATGGACAAGAGCAGGAGTACCAGAATCTGGTGAACAACTTTGTCTTATGGAGAGAAGCAAACCACATTCTGATCAATACAGCTAAAACCAAGGAGATGATAGTGGATTTCCAAAGATCCAGGCCCCACCTGCAGCATAAAATAGGGAGTGTGTAGAGGTGGTTCAGACCTATAAGGGTCTATATCTCGGTCACATAGACCAGGGGTTGGCAACCCGCGGCTCCGGAGCTGCATGCGGCTCTCTGTGGCGAGTGGTGCGGAGCAAGGACGCTGATCAAAGTCGTTTACTTTTTCACTCTAACTGCGTCGGCAACTATTCACTCAATAGTGGACGAGCGAGAGCTGCACAACAACTGAATGACATTAAATGCCACATTACACTCATGGTTGTAACATCATTCTAAATTTGAATTTATGGTGATATTGTAACATAAAAATAAAAGTAAAATAAAATGTGTTTAATTTTTTGTCGCTCAAAATACGTCACAACTGCCGATGTGCGACACCTGCCGGCAGGTCCAGCTATTTATTGAACTTTTCGACAGGAGGTAAGCCAACCATAGATAAATCCCTGTTATGTATGCATAAATAAAATTTTATTTTCTCTGTAGCAGTTCTTCCATTTCATAAATGCAACACACTATAGTTTTTTATAAATAGGCCTAGCATAGAGGTAAAATTATATATGCAGTGTTATCTTCATTTTAGATGTCAAAGGGTTTTTGTGGCTCCTAGTGTTTTCTTTTCTTTGGGAAATGGGTCCAAGTGGCTCTTTGAGTGTTGAAGGTTGCCAACCCCTGACATAGACTAATAACATAACATAGACTGCACAAATACAAAATAATAATAGAAAAAAGGTTCGAGTCATCTCTATTTCCTCAAGAAGATAAGGTCATTTAATATCTGCCAATAGCGGCTGGACATGTTCTATCAGACTACTGTTGTCAGTGCCCTCTTCTATGCTATGGTGAGCTGGAAAGGCAGCACTAAGAAGAAGAGAACTTCACAGCTGGACAAAATGATACAGAAGGTAGACTCTGGGGTAGGGACAGAGCTGGAGAAATAGGTAATTTTGGTTGGCTGGACAGTCCTGGCAAGGTTCACAACTGTTCCATATTTTTGCCATTTGTGGATAATGGTTCTCACTGTGACGGTGGTGTCATCTGCAAACTTCAGGAGTTTCACAGAAGGGTCCCGAGAGGTGCAGTCATTAGTGTAGAGGGAGAAGAGTAGTGGGGAGAGAACACATCCCTGGGGAGCGCCAGTGCTGAGAGTCCGGGTGCTGGATGTGAAACTTCCCAGTCTTACCTGCTGCCTCGCGGGGGAAAGCTGGGGAACAATAGTCTGGATAGGCGGGGGAAGAAGAAGGAAGAGGGGGAAGAAGGGGGAAGAAGGAAAAAGAAGGAAAAAGAAGGAAAAGAGAGGAAATTTTGAAAAGATGGAAGGAGCCTGTAGTTATTAGTGTCTCTACTGTCCATCACAAGTAAAATCACACATATTCTGGTCTATTAATTTGAGAAATTTAACCAAATATGACACTTAACTGCAGAAAAGCATAGGAGGCTCTTGACCCAAAGGTCGCTGGTTCGATTCCACCGTTGGAACATGAGGCCTTTAACACAGACTACTACCAAGTGTTATCACATGTATCTAAATGTACTTTTATAGTCATTTTAATATTTCTGAATGAAGTACTGCAACAATTTTATCGTTTTCTATGAGTGAGTTTGCATTTTTGCAGTAAAAAATGAAGACAGTCACTGAAATGTAACAAATTTATTACAAATTTCACACACACACTCACAAACACGTGTGTTAAAGTTAAAAAACAAAATAGAACAGCAGCAAATTAAGACTTTTTTCTTTTAAAACTATTTACATTATATACATATTGACAAAGAATGTCACACCATGTTTTTTCCATGAGAAAAGTCGTGGTGGAAGAAGCGCTCAGGAGTGAGGACCTGATGGTATATGAGGGAGGACTCTGGTGGATCATACCACAGTTTCAGGTCTTTGAAAAGACGCTGGTCTTTCCACAGGGCTGCTGAAATGTCTTTAGCAGCTTTGTGGGCAGCCAGGCAGCATCTGAAACAGGTACGATCCCCACATTTTTAGGCAATGGCAAGGTGAGAGGAGCAGAGGGGGTTCCTGGGGAGACACAGGAGGAGGTGGCAGATAACACTTAATAAAAAGAAAAGAAAATGCTTAAAATAATAAGTTTAATACATCGATATGATAACAATCTACTCAAGAGCAGCTCTTGTGTAGTAGAATATGTTCTTACAGCTGTAGCAGTGGAGGCAGAATGGAAGAAGCTTGATACAGGAACAGGAGAAGGAGGAAGAGAGACAGGAGAAACAGTGTGCGTCCAGCTGGTGACACTTTTCTTTTTGTGGGGCTTGTGATGGGGCTGGATACATCAGAGGTCTGAGGGAATGAAGGCACAGTTCACAATATAAGATAACCGTAGATGGTAATGAATGAGTGAATCCATCATTATTGGCACAGCAGTCAATAAAACCAAATCAATTAAACATGGAATGAATGCATGAAAGCCCCACTATAGTTACTGCTACATGAGAACAATAACAGTGTACCAGTGTATTTATTAAATCAAAGTCTATCTATGTATCATTCTCTTTACTTTACATGAGTGAATGCTTCCCAGCCAAACTTAAGTTTGGCTTTAACATGGCACCATGAGAGCCACTAAACTGTGGCTTTGTAAACTGACAAAAAGAAAAAAATGACCTTAACTGGGACATTTTTTATAGTTGAGTATATTAATAATCTTCTCTCATCTCATCTTCTGTATCACTTAATCCTGCACTAGGGTCGTGGGGGTTACGGGAGTCTATCCCAGCTGGCATCAGGTGAGAGGCGGGGTACAACCTGGACAGGTCGCTAGTCTATCACAGGGCTAACGCAGAGACACACAACCATTCACACTCACACTCACACCGAGGGTCAATTTAGAGTCACCAATCAGCCTAACGAGAATGTCTTTAGAGGTGGGAGGAAACTGGAGTTATATTAATAATAATTCTAATAATAATAATGTAAATATCAGCACAAGTAAATCCTCATTACTTACTGATGCCAAGGTTCACCACCAGCTAAGGAGACATCCTTTGGTGGTGGTGGTGGTGGTGAACCTGCAGGTAGAGTCCTGGCTGTAGCGTCTCACCAGGTGAAGGCCATGGCTGCTGTGCCACTGTACATGAGGTTCCTGGATGCACTGAGACAGGGAACGAACTGGAAGGCTACGGGTTCACAGACAAGATAAAAAAAAATTGTAATACAACAGAATTGAACACCAGCACGTCATAAGAGACTTTAGATACCTTCTTTACATGAAAAACACATTTACAGCTCTGTGCACCTCCAAACAGTGACATCTGTCCCCTCATCTACATTGGGCATTTCTCAATCTCTATGTTTGACAGCGAATAAGAAGGTGTTCCCTTTAAATACGTCATAGCTTTACATTTGATATGATACACATATCACTCTGTCCAGGTTTACCTTCAGACATAGATCATGCCACTTCTTCTGACGAGGTGCTGGTCTGTTTCCTGCCTCAGAGCCAAACACCTGATCTCCTCTCCTCCTCTCCCACGGCCCTATGTTTTTTTTGTTTGGACCCATCTGTTATTAACAGGAAAATGATATTTATACCAATACAGCTAATATTTGCTCATAACACAAATATGACCAATGTGCACACTTTTGTAACTTACTAATACACAGATATTTGTGCACACCGTAGGTTCTTACTTGCATACAATCACACAAACGAACAGCTAATTATAAACTGCAGTAGCCTACATATTATATATTTATGACAACAGAAGTGAATACTAGCTTGTTATCTACTAGTAGCCTACCAGTAGCAGCGGTGCATGTTGAAGACAGTGGTTACAACAGAAGTGAATGTTACCAGCAGACAGATTTACTGCCTAACGTTACTGTAGCTTATTAGTAACTGGTAACAGTGCATATTCAAGACTTTTGTGACAACAGAAGTGAAAACTATACAGATTTCATTCATAATGTTATGCTAAAAGTACATAAGAACATACTCTCATACTCTGACGTCATACTGGCATACTGATAAGCAGTACGTTACAGTGATAGAGCGTTACTGTACGTTACCGGGAGTTACAGTAACGTACGTTGCTGTCGAAGCACAACGGTCACGTTTGAACTACACATGCGATGCGACGTCACAGTCGATTCTTTTAATAGTTATTTCTCTCTTTAATATATCATTAATATCTGCCTAGCTACCCGCTAGTTTATTTAATACAACATTAGAAAGGAGCGTGTTTACGTTTTGCGATGAATGAAAAGTTAACACCGAGCAAGCTAGACAGCTGACGGAATACAATGATATTAGCCACATATTTACCTTTTGTAGTTACAGACGGCTGAAGGTTGTACGTCTTTCCAATCATTCGAGGCGGTAAATTTGAAATGACAGTAGAGGTCTTCTGCGGCTGCGTGAAGGCCGGACGGTTGAATTTTGGAGATGCGCCGTCGTGATTGGCCGTCGGAAAGATGGAAATGTCGGACCGCGATTGGTCCGGCTCGCAATTTTGGACAATGGCCACGGGGATTGGCCGAGAGCAAAGATGGAGACGGCGGGCGGCGATTGGTCCGCCCCGGCAATTTTGGACAATGGCTACAGCGATTGGCCGACGCAAAGATGGAGAAAGATGGAGACGGAGCGACGTGATTGGAGGGGAAGATACAGACTGTCGCTCCCCCGCTACCGCTCAGGAAGCTGGTGATCTACTGACAGGTGGAGGGGAGCACAGTAAGCTGGAACAGCTTGTGGTGGAGAAGCTCAGGGATGATGGTGTTGAACGCAGAGCTGAAGTCCACAAACAGAACCCGTGCATAGGTCCCTGCAGAGTCCAGGTGGTGCAGGATGTAGTGCAGAGCCATGTTGACTGCATCAACAGAGTGATGCGGAAAAACTAGTTCATGCATTTGTGTCTTCCAGGGTGGATTATTGTAACTCACTACTGTCTGGCTGTCCAAATAGCTCTTTAAAAAGCCTCCAATTGATTCAAAACGCTGCAGCAAGAGCACTGACAGGAATTAGCAAGAGAGATCATATTACTCCAGTTTTAGCTTCTCTTCATTGGCTCCCTTTAAAATCTAGAATTTAATTTAAGATCCTCCTCCTTACATACAAGGCCTTGAAAGGGCCCATCATATCTGAAAGACCTCATAGTACCATATTGTCCCAACAGATCACTACAATTTCTAAGTGCAGGTCTACTTGTTGTTCCTAGAGTTAGAGTTCCTAAAAGTAGAATGGGAGGTAGAGCCTTCAGCTATCAGGCTCCTCTCATATGGAACCACCTCCCATTTGGGGTTTGGGAGGCAGACACTGCAGCTTAAGACTTTCCTTTTTGACAAAGCTTATACTTAGAGCTGGACTTAACCATCCCTTAGTTATGATGCTATAGCCTTAGGCTGCAGGGGGACAATGCAGTCCTCTCCTCTCTCTTCTCTGGCTCCTGTCCTCTAATGTCTTATAATTTATTTTTCATCTCTTATCATTTATTTTCTATTACTAACTGCTGTGTCACCCTCTCTCCCCTCCCCTTCCCTCCCCTCCATCTTCTTGTGAGGGTCTCTGCTTTGGAGTGCTGAATATCTGACCTGTGGAGTTCTAAGCTACATCTGCTGTTGTGGTCTCATCAACCTGCCCAGTTTTCATGGCCTTCTCCAGTTGTCCACTCCCACCAGATGAACAATTCACCAACCTGCCCACGATTCCTGTTGTGCTCACAGACCGTCACATAAGATCATCAGCTGTGTGTTGTATTATTAGATTCTACGTGTTTCCTTCAGCTTGATGTATATCTATGACAGAAGTTCGTTCATCTGTTTCTCCTGTTCTTCCTTTCTCTCTATCTTCTCTGTTTCTACCTGGCTGGCCTTGGTAGATGGGTCCCTCCATATGAGCTGGGTTCTGCTCAAGGTTTCTTCCCATTAAAAGGGAGCGTCTTGAGACAATTTGTATTGTTATTGGCACTATATAAATAAAACTGAATTGAACTGAATAGTGGTCAGCTGACATACTGTCATACTGACAGTCAGCATCAAAATGACAAAACCTGATGACAACTGACATGGTTATTTTTCAAACCTTTTGGGGTTTGTTCAGGGTTTGTATGTTGTTTCTATAATAGTAAAAAAGTTCTGTGGTGAAAGTAACCACTACAAAAGGTCTGATATCCATTTAAATCCCGCCTTCGGCAGATGGGTTCCTCCATATGAGCTGGGTTGAGCGTCTTGAGACAATTTGTATTGTTATTGGCGCTATTTAAATAAAAATGAACTGAATTGAATCATCCACGGATCTGTTTGCTCTGTAGGCAAACTGCTGGGGGCCTAGCAGGGGGTCACTGATGTCCCTCTGGTGGGCCAATTCCAGTCGTTCAAAGGATTTCATGACCACAGACGTCAGGGCGACTGGTCTGTAGTCATTTAATCCTGTGATAGGGGACTTCTTGGGGACGGGGATGATGGTGGAGCTTTTGAGGCAGGAGGGATACTACACAACTCAGATCTAGGTGAAGACAGGAGCCAGCTGGTCAGTGCAGACTTTCAGGCAGGACGGAAACACTCCATCAGGTCCTGGAGCCTTCCTGATCCTCTGTCTTTGAAAGAGCTGACGCACATCTTGTTCGTAGATCCTCAGTGCAAGGAGGGGGTCAGATGGGGGAGAGGTTTGGGGTGCAGGTATACCTTTTGTGATGGAGATGGAGAGGGAAATGGAAGGTGTGAAAGTACTTTCAAACCTGGAATAAAAGACATTGAGATCCTCTGCCTCCTGTAATTGGTGATGGTCTGCAGGCCTTTCCAAACTGCTGTAGAGTTGTTGGCAGAAAAGCGGTTTGACAACTTTTCATTGTAGTTCCTCTTTGCTGCCTTGATCTCCTTTCTCAGCCTGCTTGTACAGGTCCCGATCTCCACGCCTGTAGGCCTCTCCCTTGTCCTGGCGTAGCTGTCTCAAGTAAAAAAGCAACAAGTACCAGAGAGCATAGCACTTAGGCGACCCTCCACGGTGCCATCTTGTCAGTTAATTTCTTTCTTATTTGTTCCTAAATTTCTTTGGATCTTGACATGATATCTAGCTTTTGACAGTCTTTTGATCTACTTCACTTCATCAGCAGGTCCTATTGAAATGATGTCTTGAATGATAGGCGTGACAGTAATCAGGCCTGAGGGCAAGTTATGTTTTAACAGGGCGGACAAACACTTCTTCGCACTGAGCCATGTAAGTTTGGATTTTGGTTTCCCTCAGTTATGAAAACCTTCATTTAAAAACTTTAACATTTAACATTTTTTATTTACTTGTGTTATCTTGTTGTCTTATTTAAATTAGTTTGATGATCTGAAACATTTAGGTGTGACAAACGTGCAAACGTAAGAAATCAGAAAGGGTAAAAACACCACTGTAAGTGCTTTCATTCCTTGGTTAACAATTAACACATAATTCCATCTATCAAATAAAAACAACTTTTATTTTCTTCCTGTGACAATAAAACTTTAAACCAAGGTCCACTGGCGTTGGATCAGCAGTGAAGTGGAGATAGGCTGGCTTCCTATCCAGGGTGCATGCGGCCTGGTGAGGTTCACCACTATTCCATGTTTTCCCCATTTGTGGATAATGGTTCTCACTGTGATTCACTGGAGTCCCAAAGCTTTAGAATGGCTAAAAATGGCTAGATCTCAATGACTGTCTTCCTCATTTGTTCCTAAATTTCTTTGGATCTTGGCATGAAGCCTTTTGAGGATTGCAGTAGTAGTGGTTCTATTTAAGTGTTTTCTTGATTGAGAACAGGTGTGGCTTGGCTAGAGAAATTGAACCACAGTTAAGTGATGAACCACAGTTATGTTTTAACAGGGGAGGGTAAACACTTTTTCACACAGAGCCGGGCCTCCTACAAAAAAGGGCAAGGGTAACACTTTTTTACACCACTGTTATGTGGTGTGAAAGGTGTTGTCTAACCTGAGACTACACCTTAGGGCGGTCCCCTGCAATGGAAGACATCCTGCATCATCCCTGTCCCCAAGCTACACCTGAGGGAGATGAACGATTACAGATCGGTCACCCTGACATCCAGCTTCTTGAAGTCCATGGAGAGGCTACTGCCCTATCACATCAGGCCCCAGGTCCACCACACTCTGCAGTCCAGAGCCACTGCAGTTTGTGTACTGGGAGTAGGTAGGGATGGAGGACGCCATCCTCTACCTGCTCCATTGGATTTTCTCACACTCACACAGCTGCTGCTGTGAGGATCATTAAATACTATCCAGCCTCTGCTGCTGAGAGACAAGCTAATAGATATGGGATTGGACTCACATCACACTTCCTGGATAGTGGACTATCTCACTGGGAGACTTCAGTATGTCAGGTTGGAGAACTGCACACCATCAGCAGCACTGGAGTACCACAGGACACTGTGGTGCTCTTATGTTTCTTTTGATGTTTTGGTAGGGGAGGTTCTTTGATAAGCATCCAGTGGCTTCTAACCTCTCCAGCACATTTCTTTCGTACTCTGTACATTCTCATTGTATTTTTTAACGTGTGCAAATAAACTAAACTATAAGTCATATATATGTAACACAACCTAAATATCTTTCATATCTGTTTTCCCGTATTTATATATTTTCACAATCTATTATACTCCAATCAGACCACCTTCCTAATGTTGTGAAGGTCTCCCTTGTGCTTTCAAAACAGTTGTGACTGATCAGAGAATCTGAGGGTGTCCTTGATCAGTTTGGGGATCTTGTGTACTGGAAGGCAAGCTCAACACCCTGTGCTGTTCCTCATGTTTTTTTTTTTTAGTTGTTCCTAAGAGTTTTTGTGTGTCTGTGTTAGGCTGCATTATGTTGGGGATGGCTGTCATTACTGCGGGGTGGGGGTGTCTGGTCTGATCTAGGTGGGGTTACTTGTCAAAGTGAGATCCACACGAATATTTTTCATGATATTGCTGTTTGTCAAAATTAAGTTATATAATGAGTCACATCATCCAGATCTGATTCCTGATAGGGAGAGAGCAGAGCAGAGCAGAGCAGACCACATTTTTTGAGCAACGTTCCCCTTTTGGAACTTACCTCTTACAGTGTAAATAATCATTAGTTTTGACATTAGGTATTTGTCAGAGGTTATAATTCAGATGCATTTAAAATTGCAATAAAAGTCAAAAATCAAAAATTATTGTCATCATTTAAATCTTACACAAAAAAACATCTGCTGAAAAGTCGAATCAGTGGATAATGGCAAAAACATTCATGTGCTACATGTATGAGTCACATGTTAGAGGATTACATCTTTCAACATGTTAATATGTTGTTCTTAGTTCTCCAACAACTTCTACTGCCGACATGGATGAACAACAGTCACTTTCTTCTTTGGTTAATCTTCCCATGATGCAAATCTTCATCTTTAATATTATACTGTTTTGTTTCTTTCGTTGTGCATATGTTCATGCATTTCACAAAATCATCCATTACTTTCCTATATTCATTTAATCTATCAAGGTTATACACTAATACCATAATAATTATTCAATTCGATTTTTATTTATATAGCGCCAATAGCAATACAAATTATCTCAAGACGCTTTACAAAAACAGGCCTGAAACCTCCAGAGCAAGAACTGAGGGCGACGGTGGCAAGGAAAAACTCCCTTTTAACAGGAAGAAACCTTGAGCAGAACCCAGCTCATATGGAGGGACCCATATACCGAAGGCCAGCCAGGTAGAAACAGAGAAGATAGAGAGAAAGGAAGAACAGGAGAAACAGATAAACAAACTTCCGTCATAGATACAAACATCAAGCTGAAGGAAACACGTAGAATCTAATAATATAACACATAGCTAATTATGACATTCATATTATGCCATATATGTCACATATTATTATACTATTACTGTATTATTACCACTATATTAATCACTATCCTTTATTTATCATTTTGCCTCTTTTTCATGCATTCACTTGTCCCTCTATTCCCCTTTTCTCCTTCACATACATATAGCGTCCAGATTCACAAATTTCACTATGTACTCTCACAAACCAGTACACACTTACACAGTAAAGTGTAACGGAGTAAATAGCCTATGTTTAGTAAATGTCCTGTAAGTATTTATGGTGTTGGTGTTCAATAAAAGTGGTATCATGGTTAGCACTGATGCGACTGGGCCCTTTCTGAGTGTGAAAATGAAGAAATGTTTGCACAGAAGCACACTACAGAATTAAATGTAACTATTACAAACTAACTACAAGCACAAATACTCAAAAACTATATCTAAATACTGTGTAAATATCTTCCGTTACTCCGTCGCTGTGTCTGTGGCGTCACACTCTCACATACCACACAAACAGCGCCATCTTGTGGTTCAGTCAGTGTAGCGCCGTTCAAAAACAACAATGGCATCGCTGTACGGAAGAGGCTGTAGTCCATTTAACTGACCAAATACAACAGGCTGAAACCTGAACTCCTACTGGAATAATGCAACAACAGACGTATTAATTCTTTCTACTGCGTGCGTTTTCATCGAACATCGTAAGGAACCTTCGCTGGGTTACAAGGCGAAAGTGAAATGACATTTGAATGCAGACTTCAGGAAGCATGTCGTATTTGCATTGAGGCAACCCCGCTATATGATAATCTCTTTTCGTTGTTTGTTTTTGGTACACTATTTGTTTGCCTTCGTGGGTACATAGTTTTTCATTTTGGCCCAGCGTGGTTTGATATCGCGAGTGGGAACAAAATGGAGGGAAATAAGCTGCTGTTGTTAAGATGTCTGGTGCTTATGGACCTGAGTTCTCCTTAAAGTTAGTGGTGTCTATGCTGTACAAAGAGAACGATAAACGAGGGAGTGGTGGCTTTGAAACAGTGTCCGCAATAAGAGCTAAGTAACGAATAAAGTAAAGTCACTCAGCTGAGAAATAGCTAAGAAATACCGGATTTGTTATCACTTTACTTCCAAAATAAAAGCGTTAAGTTCCCTTAACCGTTCGCAGCATTTTGGTATGGGGAAACGCCCGAATAACGGTGACTAAAAAGCCCAAGAAGGGGGAAGATGACCGACTCTGGAGATGCAGCAAGTGTTCCCGGCTGCTCCGGCGTCAGCGGCGGGACCGGTCTGAGTCTGACCCAGGGCAAAGTACTCCCCGGCCGTGTGAGGAGTCTATCATCCTCCGCTCCTCCCGGAAGACTACCGTCTCTGAGAACCAGGGACCTGACACTGGGGGGAGCCCTAAAGAAAAACAAGGTAGTGGACAACAACACTGTAAATTTACGATTACCCTTAGCAGCATGTTTAGTGCTAAATCAAACAAAATGACACAAACTGTTGAATGAATTCAATTAATTGCTGAATTGCTTCCCATACATTTCCACACTCTATATACCTGTTACTGCAAACCATACTTTGAAAAGAATGACTAGTTATAAGAACAAGTAAAACCATATTGGGGGAAATGAATAAACCTGCTGTACAATGATTTAAGTTTACAGGCCCCTCTCATCATATACTGCTAATGTGTCATGTTAATAACAATTACACTTAAAACATATTGGATATGCTATTATTATATAGTTGTAACAGTAAATGGACTTATATAGTACTGTTACAGGGCTTTACACATCTACTCTTCATTCATACATTTGCACATGAGACTTTGTATATATATATTTTATGTATGGTTCCTTAAAAGTGTCTTGTATTTTAAAGTTTTCTGAATCTAAATCTGAAAGAATCAGAATCTTATACCAGGCACTGGCTGCAGTCTGGGGTTGATTAAACCATTAACCCTCCACGTTCAGACCCCGTAGATTTTTTCTCTTACTCCTCTGTCAACCTATCTGTCCTCTCTGGTTAAATGTGTCTGTTGTTGTCCTCATAATGATGTCATTCAAGTTTAGTTGGAATGCTGAGTCCTGATGTTGAGCAATGTATTTGTGTAGGCTTAAACGGCATAAACTTCACTGCGCTGCAGCTACATCTGCAGCTACATTGCTGGCAGAAGCAGAGCAATCTAATTTATCCTGTTCATCCAAATGAGTTCAACTGTCTTTGTTTTAGCTTCGTTTTTTGGATATATATGAATAAGAATATTCACAGAAGCGATAGCACAAAATTATGTCAAGACATCATGTAAGATGTTTTGTTTATGTTAAGGTGCTTCTATATTATCTATCTCTATCAGTTACAACAACACAGTACCGTATTACATATATACAATACGTATTATGGTATAATATAGCGTATATAGCGCTTTTCTACCTACTCAGAGGTGCTCAAAGCACTTTTACACACATCCACCCATTCGCTCACACGAGCACACACACATTCACACACCAGTGCCAGTTGCACTGGGAGCCACTGGGGGTTCAGGACACTTCAGCATATGGCACACTCAGGGCTAACCCTTCAGGTTCATGGACAACCCGCTCTACCTACAGAGCCACAGCCGCCCCCATGGGTCTATGTCATCTTTGTTTTGAATCCTACTAAAACTTGGTGTAAACAGTGTTTCATATTTACTGTGTTTTCTTCTTCCCTTTTTGAAGAAAACCTTTGAACCCAATGTCCATGCTGTGAGGAAAAGTAAAGATGAGTGAGTAACTTATTTCAGTCCCCTGTTTAATAGTTTCAGTGAATGAATGCATGATTTGGTGTGACGTTAAATGTGGACATTATTTCTGGCTCTTCCTTAGGTTAAAGGAAGAGATCCATGTGGCTCCAAAGAAGGAGAGAAGGGAGAAGGATGAAAGGAGGAGAGAAAACAGAGGGAGAAGGAAAGAGAGGCCACAGACCATCCAGTCCCACTCCATCTTTGAACAGGGGCCTGCTGATACTACACGCAAAACAGGTGCACAGCTTTTCTTAACTCGAATATGCGTTGACTTGTAACATGCACATGAGAAGTCCACTAACAGATGCATGATCTCACTTCAGGCTGGCGTGGTGCTACAGACCTGCATGACCCCACCACCTCTGCTGTCGGCAAACAGCCGAAGAAAGAGAGGAGAGAGTCAGAAGATTATGAAGATGAAGATGAAATGCTAAGTAAGCTACAGAGAGATGATGTGAGTGCCTTCAACTTTATCTCAATATTTTTGACCGTAAACGCGGTAGTCTAAACAGCATGCTTAAATTGTAAATAAAAAAATGTTACTCCTCTGCCCATCATCACATAAAGCCCGCCCATATGATTTGATTGGCCCGGCAGATTATCAGTTCTCAACACAGTAGTGTCTTTATGCCAAAAAAAAAAAATAAATTGTAGGTGAGGAAGTTGGTTTATCTTTCAGGCTGTCATCCCTGGAAATCTATCAGGTTGGCTACACAAATTCTGAAGTAGCTCTCAAAACAATAGCATATGAGCCTTGTTGCAGTCATGCCTCCTGTCGACACTGGCTATTGTTATGCTCTTCTAGTGAACAGCAGTCAGTCACTGATTTAAATAAGTTATTTATATTTGAATTATTATTTAATAATTACTATTTGTTCATAGTATTTCATTTGCTGTGGCAGAAGATTGTTGTGCCAGAAATAGATTAGGGTAAGCACAAGGTAGAAATTAATATCTCTACCAAAACCTTAAAAACTCTGCTTCATTTGAAAGAACGGCCCACCTTTGTCGTCCCTCTCCTCCCACCCATCAGAGCACGGCCTGCCATGGTCACCGCACCATCATGAGGTCACCATCAGACACATCCCCTGGGAAGCAGAAAAAAAAACACATTTGATTTATTATCAAATTTGTATTATATTGTGCTTATTGAGAGCATACAGAACTAAATCTTTATTATTAGTAGTGGTTCCGTTTATTTTCTGTTCCCTCTTTTCACATGGAAGAAAGGTTGACCTTAAGGGAGTTTCACACATATGCCCATGATTATTTTTAAACGTAGCTGTCGGCTGCGTCACAGGAGTCTCAACTCATTATACCATATAACTTCAACCTTGTATAGCTGTGTAAGTTTGTAATGATCAACCAGTGAGTCAGTGATACTGAATCAGAATCCACAATAAAAATAATAATCCTCATGTTGTTGGTTCATAAGAATTAATGTGTGTTCTATTATGTGCACCTACAGTTCATAGATGATCCAGGTCTGAGGAATGATGCCAAGCTGAAGCCCATCCAGCTGCCACTGTGTCAGTCCAGCAGCTTCACCAAGAGTCCAACACTGAACGCCACAACATGTGAGAAAACCACCTCTGACTACCAATGCTGCTGTCAATAATCTAACATGCCTTTTAACATTGGCTCATTTCAGTGAGGAAAAAAAAAACGGTCAAGGATTTCACAGTATAATCTGACTGAGTGTGATAGGCTGTCTCTGAGCTCATGAACCTCCCCGGCCGAGACTGAGTTTCACATCAAACTAAGTACTACTGTATCAGTGTAGCAGGTATGATTCATTTATCATGATTTCATGATAAAACACAGGTCATGGACATATTAAGGACACGCTGTAAGGAACATACCACTATATAATGACTTCCTCCAGTGTCTGATCTAGCAGAAGCTCTGTGCTTGTACATCACCAGTTATTCTTCTTGCTTGTCATGTTGGCAGGTCCAGACAACCCTCCTCTGTTCAGACCTCCACCCTGTGGAGCTCAGGCCAGAATGGGAAGACACAGCAGGACAGAGCTGTTTAAACCAGATCAGCCATCACTGGCTGAATTGCTCCATGATCTCAGCCTCTCCAGCACAGAAGAGCTGTTCTTCATGCAGTTACCTGATTGTATGCCAGGCAAAATGTCTGGACTGAAGGTCGACCCTACTCCTGGATCCATAGCAGGGAAAGCTACAAAGAAAGACTGCAAGCCTGAAGACAAGAGGACTATGCATCTTCAAGCACAAGTGAGTTAAGAGACGATGAGCATGTTTTAAGGTTGAATAAGGGTGAATGCTAGACCACACATGGCCACATGTTTTATACTCTTGTGTACAGATCTCAGACAATAAATGTTAACAACTCCCAATAAATCCCCCAGGAGGCTGTGGTGAAGGAGAGCTGTCCTGTGCTATCACAATTTCCTGAAGGACGTTTGGGTAAACTGCAGATCAGGAAGTCAGGAAAGGTGGAGCTGAAGCTGGGAGACATTGTCTTGGACGTCTCAGAGGGAGCTGCATTCTCCTTCCTGCAGGTAACATAAATGTGTTTGTTTAAAACTTTACGTGATATCATACGGTGGTAATGGGTGAGTCAGAGAAATATAACCCATGCAAAGATTTTTATTTTTTTTGACCCATCAGGTTCAAACCTGCCAGTCAAGTTTTGTCCACAGTCCAAAGACATGCGTTGGGTTAATTAGTGATTCTAAACTGGCCGTAACATTTGGACGAGTATGTGAAAAGAAGTTCTAAAATGATTACAGGGTTTATCTCATAAGTTGTAATTTTTTAACATTCAAATCCTCTTCCTTCATTTCTTAAGTTTACAAGTGCAAGAGACTCACAAGGAATTTAGTTCCTGTTGTTGGTGTCTCTGGTGTCAATGCACATATTATTAATCCTTAAAAGCGCTGCACAAATTAGGTAATACACTATTACTAATGTGACAGATGTGTAAAGAGGGACACTGGTCAACTATTTACAAGACCAACAGCACTAGGAAAGAGGCTGGCTCTGTGTCTGGTCACACTAAACCTTTTCAACTGTCCATATCCCTGCCCGTTCCCTGGTTCTTGAAGAGTAAACGTCCCGGAGGGTCTGCAGGGGAGAAACCAACGATTTTGTCTGCTGTTATAAAAACATTCATTGCTCCAAGCTGAGGAACGGTGCCAGTACTCCTGAGTCACTATGTTGTAAAGAAGAATAAGAAAGTCACTCTATCACTGTTAATACAGGAGCCATCTCTCTCTCTCTCTCTGCAGCAACTGGTGTCTGTGCGGCTGTCTGATGGGCGAACTGGTGACATGATGGTGCTGGGAAACGTCCACCACAAGCTAGTCCTGTCTCCTGACTTCCAGGCTTTACTGGGACAAGCTGCAACACAGCAAGGACCCAGAACTTTAGAGACTCCATATGATGAGTAAAGATTTGATTGAAGGTTTGATTTAATGATGACCTCACAAACAGATCACAGAGGAGGAAATGTTACTGAAGTGGCGGTCTGATGTTACACCTCTGTTCTGAGGGTTTTAGGGCAGCTGTGGAGGTTACCATTTAGGTAGCCATACTTTTATATTTTTGTCTGTGAAATCGTTTGAATAAATTGTTTTGAAAATAAACCCCACTTTGAATGTTTCTGTTTTTCTCTCTGGTATGAACACAGTGCAAAGGAGATAAAAACTGTTATGACTCAGAGGGCCCATCATTGTTACCAGAGCACACATTAACATGTCCATGACTTCCAGTGACTTATGAGATCCAACTGGAGTTTCTTATATAAAATAATAATATAAATACTCTGTACACTTGGCCTTATCTGTTTTCAATCACCTCTGGCAGGGGACCAGCAGGACACCTTTGTTTTTCCAGCTCAAGGTTCACTTTGAGTGGATCCTGGTTGACTTCAACCATTTGTTACGTATGTACACTAGTTTTTATGTATCTTCTTGGCTCCACATCACACTCCACAAGCCTGAGCCTTACCATGTCTCATTAGGTCTAATAGTCTGTTTAGATTTTGTCTGTTGCAACTGGTTCCTGCCTTCTTTCGATTCAGATTAGATTGGATTCAACTTATTTGTCATTTCACATGTACAGGTACAGAGCAATACAGGTGAGTGAGCAAGCCATACACATGATACACATGATTGATTGATACTATGAACATAGTATTATACAGATGGACTTGTGTGTTAAATGTAAGTAGGCTATACACAGGAACTAACATAATTTAAACGAGGAAATGGCAGATGATAAATAAAGATAAAATCAGCATTAAACAGATAAATAATAAGTAGTAGCTACCCAATATTATTAAAGTAGTACAACATTCAGTACGTAGTACTGTGCAAACACATCGTTTAAACCTTAAAGTGTCCAGTCCAGCAGTGCAGTGGTGGTGATGGTGGAACAGTCTTTGTTGAGAGGTGTGAGTAAATTGGTGTGGAAGGGTCAGCAGGGGACAGAGTTCAGTTATTTTATATGTCTGTGTTTTAGTAGTGCATATCACTTACCATTGTAGAGAAAAGTGTACCCAGGGTGGGGTCAGTACACCTAGTTGTCACTGGTTACAGTAAATACTGGTTTACTCACCAAAAAAGACCTCTTTAATGTAACCAACTGTATATAGGGTTTACTAGACTGAGTGGTCAAAACGTCATTGCATGCATTTTAAGACAGAATCCATGCCCATGGTTTGGATAATTTATGTAGAGGTGGGATTTACATAAATGTCATTGCCAATTTATGTGCATTGTATGCCAATGGCAGTGATGTGGATGTTACTCCAGAGATAAAATGCACATAAATGCTGTTGGTGCATTCTTTTACAGTAGGACCCAAAGGCTTCCACAGGCTGCAAGACACCTGCAGAAGGGTCAATAGGGTTATTTGTCTTGTGCGCACAAATGAATCACAATGCAAGGAGAGAAAATAGTATCATGCCCACATGCTCTCATTTAAGTCAAATTTAATCAAGATACTGCTCTTGATATATTCATATGCAACTCAAAAACACCTGTATCACATACAGTATAAACAGTATACTCAAATATAATCTTTAGATATTTTCTATAAATCTGTTTATAATATTGTCAGACCTGTTTACACTGCAGCCTCCACTTGTCCTCCAACGTGTTCACAGGAGGAGCCTTTGGTATGTCACATAACACTTATATGTTTGTACCTATGATCTCAAAATTGCTGAATTCGTCTTGACACTGGGGATCCCTTGCGTAGTTTCCTTAGCACCATAAAAGGCCATTTAGTAGAAAAGTGAATGTAAATGTTTATTTAAAAAACACACAGCACAAAGCAAGAAGAGCTGTAGTTGACGCAGTATGAATGTGGCAGCACTAAATACATTCTCAAGCAACTATCAACACTGAAAATATGGTCTTCATTATTGTGAAGTGTCAGTCTTTACAGTTGGATAGGGAAGAATTCCGTTTTTGTTTTTTTGGATTCAACCTGATTTTCACAATCAAGACAAACTGAGCCTGTACACCATCAAAATGTCAGTACTTGGATGAGTTACAGCAAACAAATGTGTCATATAAAAAGCCTGGCGGGAGCAATGTAAATTTGGAAGTCAGTGTTTAAAATTTGCGGCATCAAAAATATTATCTACTGACAAATATCAGGTTTCACAGTTGCGACTAAAGCTTATGCTACACTGAGAACAGTAATAATACTGAAGAATTCAGTCATGCTGGACCAGGTGGGACCAGTGGTACGGTCTTATCTAGCTAGTAAGTGCTGCTTGTGAGATATGCAACCATATCAGTTACTGTCAATAAACTGCAGGAAAAGTTCAAAACTGTTTTTATCTTGCAGTACTTCAGGACTTCCCTACTGAAATCAAAAAATAAACAAATTACAAAAATGTCCAAAAACAAAACTACAATCACCATCTGATTTAAGAAATTACAGACTATTTTTTTTTTTTTTTAAATCAAACTGGATATTTGCAAGGTGTCTTGAGTTGTCAGCAGTACCTTGGAGGGAAGTAAAAGTACAAAAATGAGCATGTTGCTTTTGAACTTTTCATGGGTTTGACAACAAAAAATAAAATAATATAAAACACAGAGTGAGACAAGGCTAATTCTTCACATTATATTATTGGCCAAAAATAGAAAACTGAGTTATTTGTGGGACGGCAAGAAGAATTGTTGAAGAATTGTTTTACACATTGTGGCTTTCCAGACATCGCAGACTGCAAAATGTCAATAAATATTGCTTCATTCAAATGTCGAAGATTCTGAAATGTTTACATTTCATCCAGTAAGTTTTTTTCAAGCCTAGAACAGTCCTACTCTGCACCATTCTAGGGGCGTCTACCAACCAATCAATTAGAGGTTGTGGGCTTGTAGAAAGGGTGAGGAATAAACTCACACTGTACTTTGTAAAAAAAAATAGCTTTCAGGGTTTATTTAATATTTATTTAATAATATTCACTAAACAAAGACATTGATGGGTTCAAATGAACCTTATCAGTCTCAATGCTGTGAAGACTTTGTCCTGTTGAACATAACGGGCATTCATGACAACTGGTAACTCTGTGAATTTCAAGTTAGAGATCGAACCAAAGCAGACCACAGCCCTAGGTGATCGCAACTCCTTTCCTCTGGACCCAGCAGAAGAACACAGCTTATGTCTTCTTAGTGGAGCCTTGAGGCACAGTTTTTACAGAGCTAATTTTCTTGGTTTTCGCGGTTGTTTTTGACTTTCCTTTTGCAGCAGCTTCTTTTGCTGGTTTGGCTTTCTTCACTATTTTCTTGGTTGCTCGACTTTTAGTAGCAAGTTTCTTCTTGGCTGCCCGGGTCTTATCTCGGAGTAGGTCTTCTCGTCCAATCTCCACCATGTGGTCCTCCCATGCCTTCATCTCGTTCTTGTAGCGGATTTTGTCATCTTCTGCGAGCTGTGTGTAGATCTGAGATGTGGAGGCAACAGAGGAAATGTGAGCACCAAACGTCACTTGATGGGCCACAGAAATACAATAACAAGAGACACGTAGTGACTGTGTGGAGGCCAACCTGTTTCTGATGACTGAACAGATTCTTCCAGTCGTCCATCAGTGATTTCATCTTTGCCTGAAAGAACATCAGCAGCATAGTTCAATGCCAACAATGGAAATCTCCCATTGTTATGTAAGCATACAATTATGTGTCCAGTTGAAGTCATGATACCTAGTGACTTTTTAAAGTAAGTCTAGGTAAGTAAGTAGGTTAACACAAAAAGGGGATTAGAACATATTAGAATTCCAGTAGAAACACACACAGGTCTCAGATGAACAGAGAAGCAAGCGGAAGAAACTCAATCGGTAAACAGTGGATCTTGTGTAAAAACATCCTGAGCCTTTACCATTTTCTCTGCCCAAAGTCTGCTAGAACTAAATCAGACTCACCAAACTAACTGCACAAAATTGACCATCTACACCCTACTTGACTTGCTCCCTTTGTTGATGCATCAGATTCACAAAAATATCTATAAAAAGAACCTTTATCACCCCCAGTTGGTGGCATTAGAGAACCAAAAATGAGAACTTAAACCCACACACCTGCTTTTTTTAGTTTGACATTTTTTTTTATTGTATTTTAACGTAGAATTTGAGTTATTTACAGTTTAAAGTAAAGGAAAAGGATGGCTTATAAACAAAACTGTTCATGCAAGTTATTCTTACATTCTTGCTCCTTATCAGTTGTCATGTTGTTTTCTAGCTAGAAATATTTTTTTCATTTTGGTTTGTCTAGATAGACGTAGATCAGTCCACTCAATATTACCTCCAGTAAGACCTTTATACTTAATTCTAGTACCTCACACCGTTATATGACAAACTGTCCTTGAACAGTTCTTCCAAACATTTTATTAAGGTGCTGTGGTTCCTTACCGGCAACGTGGCTCCACTGGCCTCCTGAAAGTGCTCTGACATGAAGATGTTGAACGCAGAGCGAGGGCGTTTGGGTTTCCCCAGGTTGGTCAACTCCTGCAACGTGTACACAGGCAGTGAAATACACATAGCTCAAAAGTTGAGAATTCAGATTGCTGACTAATATGTCCTAATTTCAAGTTCTGGTTGTGTGAACCATGTAGCTATACAATACCTGGCATCCACTCATCAGTGGCAGTGATTGTGTCGACTATGCAAGAGGTGCACATGCTCAATCAAAATAAGCAATGTGCGCCAAATCAGACTTTGTAACTCAAGTTGCGTACCTAACAAGGAAGCAGGACGGGAGCAGGACATTGTATAGATCATTTCTGTGTCGAGCATTGGAGAATTCAGTTCAGATTTTCTCTGATTAATTAATCTGGGGGCCAATAGAAAAGCACAGGACATAGTGGGCAGACTTGAGCAGCTGTTCCGTGTGTGGATTTAGAGTGGGGTTGTTCATCAGAGGGTAGACATCGGGGATTCTCTGGGTTCTCTGCACTGCCCTCACCTTGGAGAACTGCGCCAAATCAGCTGATTGCACAGCCCCATACTGTGAGTCATTTAATCAATCCATCATAAAATTGCTAAGCTTTTACTTACAGAAAGGCCAGCATGTCTGTTGACAGAGTCTCCACTTTGAGAAAGTTAATGTGTTTAAAACAACCTGGGAATTATTTGGCACCCTCCTCTGTGCAGGTTTTCCCTTACACTGCCTTTGAACAGTGTTGCAAGTGAGAGAGGGTTTTCACAAATACATATGATGAAAACAAAAATTAAAAAAAGTACAGATCCTGCCTATCAGACTCTTGCCTCTCATCTCTAATGCACATCCTGTTTTTGGTCATCATGGAAAAAATATGTTTAAAAAAAGGTGAGGACCAAGTTTTCCCCTGAGAACAAGACAATGTGCACCCCTGTAAATTATTTTTTTTTATTTTATACATCAAGACCCAGTAATTTGAACACTTACACACTAAATTGAAACTGCAACCAACTCTTCACCACTACATATTTTCTCTCTTATCGCCATGAACAGTGTATGCGCTTAAGCACCATGCAATATAATTGTTTTGTTACATAACTAAGTGTAGCCATCACATAAGTTTCAACAGCTTAACCATTTTATGATCATGTTTAGTTTTATAGGGGAATGTGTGTGAATTACTTGGTTTTTAACCAGAGGATTGACTGACTACACAGAAAATGGCAAATAAATTAAACCAAATGCACAAAACTAAAAATCCACTTTGAAAGTTTTTGTGTTCCATCAACTAGCTTCTCTCTTACCTTCTTCCTTCGGATGGCCTTCCTCTTGGTCATCCTCTGCCTCTTTTCCAGTGCTTGTTGCTGGAGCTGTGCAGGAGTAAGTTGTGCCTTGTAGCGCTCAATGTCCAACTTGAACTGCTCATTGGCTTTCAAAGAGGCTTCCTGAAATGGCTACAAGGGAGAGACCAACACAAACTTTGGTAAGAACAACAGGCTGCCATAAGCCACATGTATAACAACAGAGGAAACAGCCTGTGTTTTCTTGATCAGTATCTGAGGAGATTTACAACTTACTACCAATGACATACATTGCTACATGAATTTAAAAGCATACAATTTAGTCTGTTTCATTAGAGATACCTGTTTCTGTTCTGGGCTCAACATTCTCCACTGGTGGGCGATCTTCCTTACGATATCCACAGATTTGCTTTCTGAAAGTGACATTTGTAAACTGACTATTGACAACAGAAATGTATTATTTGACACATTGGCTTAGGAATAAAAAAAACAAAAACAAATACAAAACACTCAGCCTAATCTAGTTCAGGTTGCTTCAATTGGCTCAATATCCTCCTGGTCATCTGCTGTTACTGCAAGTATCATGAATCATGATGTGAAACTACATCTATGTAGGCTCCGTCATCCGTCACGGAGTATTAAAAAACAAAGCTGAAACAAGGGGAACTGGACCTGTGGCAAACACATGTGTTGCAAAATTTACCTGGATTTTGTTGCATCACTAATGACTTCTGCTGCAAATAATATCTCATGTATCCATTCAGAGGTCTCTTTGGAGGGGGTTTGATCTGAGTGGTGAAACATTTCACTGTGTTGAAATAGGCAGCTGGAAGAACACCGGTACACCTAAAGACAGTGTATAGACACACACATTAACACAGAATAGAGAAAAGATTCCAGCATTGTTTCTCTCTGGATGAGCGGTTGCATAAACTGATGGCCTCTCAAGAGAACAGAAACAAAGTTTCGTTCCAGTTTCTTCAATGAGAAATTGGTTGCTTTTCTTCTTCATTTGCTCAAACAAAGAACCATCCAAAGCCATACCCTTTGAGGTCTGTGAAGCTGATGAACATTCCAAAACATGATGTAACTGCCTTACTGCTTACTCACTCATATTACCATTTTTTTTTCTATGCTTGTTACATTGTAGCATTATACTAAGGATTTAAAAACTGTAACTCAAAACCTTATCTACTTTAGAGTTTTGGAATATTTATAGTAACATTACAGTGAACATTAAGACTTTGGAACTCTTCAAAGCTTTTAAAGCTCAAAGATACAACATTTCATATTTTAAGTTGTATCTGCCCAAACTGTTAACAAATGATAAGGGCAATTACCATGTAGCCTAAAATCTGCGTGGAGTTTAATTCTGTTCCCCAGTATGTAGTCTAAAATGCAGGGAAAACCAGTATCGCAGAGGCAACTGGCAGTGCACAGTTTAAACATGACACACTAGTTATCAGCATCACACAGCATCAGCTTGAAGAATGCAAAAACTGGACTGATCACAGCCTTGATTTGAATCTATGGATGCATTTATTAAGCTGTGACTCTTGTACTGTAATGGCAGAAATGCTACTGACAGTATCACCTTGATATTAGAATAAAACAGCACATTATAATTTTTGAAAGTTGTCTATTTATCTGCAGACCATTCATCAGCGGCACATTTAAAATGGGCAAACTTGTGAATAACTGTGATGCAGGACGATTTATGTCATGCCCTTTCATTTTCTGGCTGATGATGCTCTGATGAAGGTCTTATGACCAAAAGTTTCAAATATTAAAGTGATACCATTGGACAGATTCATGTGTGCGGAAAAAAATTCCCTTCTTGACTTTACACTACTAATACTTTCATTAAGGGGCCACAGTGCTCCTGATATAAAAACATAGTCTGGAGCTCCATTAAGGAAATACTTGTGGGTTGTAGCCTTCCATGAGGGGCTTTGTTAACAAAACAAATTACACACTTAACTGTTAGTTAAGTGAATCGGTTCTCCTCTTCCTCATTCTACCCCCAGTAGATTGCCCATTGGTGTTAGTCACCTGCATGTTACAGTCTCAAATCATAGAAAACAGCCAGGCAGCATTAATCTGCAAGACTATAAACTACTGCACAAGACATGTTCCGTCCATATCCACGTCTGTCCATACATGCATTAACGTTATCTTTACTGCAACCAGATTTCAATTGAACCTTATAGGTTAACCATCAACACAGTAGATTCTCTGTTAGATATGAACTTCCTTTAAGCACCTAAGAAATTTGCAAATCCCTAAAATAAACTGTGATTACTAATAAAGTCTCAATTAACTAACTTGTTATTTAATAGCAGCATAAACTGAACCATGCAGCACTCTACTCACGTTCCGCTTTACGACAACCTTTGCATATGCTAACTAAGGCTACTCTGTCCGACACGGTCTTATTAAAGCTTTGGTACGTTTCCAAAAATAAACACGTTTAGCGTGTAGGATGATACGGCTTTCAGCTAGCAGGTTCAATCAGGCCTAGCCAACAACAGCCAGCTAATAGAGGAGGTTCCGGTTAGCTACCTTGCCAGGGTGCTTGTGCAGGAAAACACGCTGAAGGACTTAGCCAGGAGGCTAACACTCGCTGTCATTAAGCTGCACGGAGCCATGTCGGCGTTAATTAACCCAAACGACCGGCACTACAAAAACAAAAACGGCCGCAGTGTCCTACAAATCCAGTGTGTTTCTGTTGCATGGGTAACAAAAGGCGCCTTCGTTCTCTCCCGGTGCATTGTGGGAAAAACTCAAACTTTGTGTTTTTCTTGACTGTTTATTTTAAACAATTATGTACTAGAGTGTTTATTCAAATACACGGGACAATTTTGTAAAAGCTAAATAAATTTATTAAACCCCACAAAGTTAATTGTCATGTATTTTCCAAGTTCAAACTAAAAGAAAAGGTCAAACAGAGAACGCTTCAACACTTCCGTTTCCGGGTAATGTTCCGGATATGCTCCATGAGCTGCAGCGCCGTACCTGTGACTTGGTTGTATTGATTAAATTCATTTATTATTATATCTTGTTTACATCTTACGTGTTCGTCCCTATATACTCTTTTAACAAAACAGTTATTTTCCCATGCACCAGTAAAGGGTTAAATTCAGCCACGATTGGGCCTTACCTGTTTTAGTCATTGCCTTTTTTTTTTTTGTTAATTTGCATTTAATACCATCTGGTATAATAACATCTGGTGCCCATTTACTGCTTGCACAAAATAAGGAAATGAGATGAAACTGCCATCCAAATATCTACATTAAATTATGAGATAAAAATGGAGCTTGACCATAATGTCATGATAAAAACCGTACCATTCTTTAATCCAGTACAAAAGGTGCCACGCAGGCCTCAAAGACACAAGTGAGAGACAGTTTACACAGGAACAGAAAACAGGATTTCACCCTTTCAATA
This sequence comes from Mugil cephalus, assembly GCF_022458985.1. Lineage (NCBI taxonomy): Eukaryota > Metazoa > Chordata > Actinopteri > Mugiliformes > Mugilidae > Mugil > Mugil cephalus. Next base: position 23,222,226 of record NC_061785.1, read on the forward strand.
GCATAAACAGGTCGACAGACTGGGGGTCAAACAGAAAAAAATTTTAATAAACCCTTTCCCCTAGGTTACAAATCTGATATTTGTGCCTCTGTAAATCCAACCAACAGCTGATCTCAGGGGACAAGAGTACATCCTCTTAATGACGGATTTACACTGTGATGGCTGGAAACATCAAAGAAAATAATAATATTGTTCCAGAGTTTTTAATACTATACAGTTTTAATAATAATAATAATAATAATAATAATAATAACAAATGAAAAACACATTAATACATGACTTAACCCTAACCCATTTTCAGGGTGACGCAACAGTACATTGTTTCATTCAACTTTGTCTGCTACAAGATGCAAAAGAACTCAACAAAAACCTTAATCAAATGAAATTGTGAACATAAAGGAGAAATTATGATATACTCATGTGCCAGACATATTTCACATTCACCCTTCAGTGCAGTGCCTCTGTGGTCGTGTGTTTTTCGCTGTTAGATGCAGCAGGAACTGAAGCTGGATTTTCCAGTTGTGGAGCTATTATCTTAACCTCCTGAATGGTCACTAAGCACCTCTGAAAAAGGCTTGTTGCTGAATGGCATTTGATGGAACTTCTGTCATACAAATTTGTAGTTTTTCTTACAAAATGAGGAATGCTGTAAAGCGATTTTTAACCTGCCTCCTACCATACAGGTTTATCCAATGCAACAACATACCAAATGTAAAAATGTCAAGGTATCCATTAAATAAGCACAAGCTATCAGACCCGTCTCCTCAAAGTAAAACCTTCTTATTCTTTTCAAAAACAAATATTGAAGATGACATGGTTTCAGATTAATAATGTTGATGACAGCACAGTTTGATGGAAGTTACCTAAGATTACTTAAGAATTTTATACTATAATGTACAGTGTGTTGTGACTTTAAAAAAAGTAAGGAAAAAGAAAGAGAAATCGTGTTTTTTTTTTTAATCTTTGATGTTTTCTTTCTTTACATGGCATACTTTTGGGTCCATTCTTTTGCTAGTTTGTTGTATCTGAGGAGAGAAAAGAAGAGAGTGAAATGAATAAATTATATCTACTACAGATCTCCTCACACTGAAATGACATCCAGTTCCACCTGTTCCTGTCTGCATACTCACTTGTCTTTGTCATTCTTGTAGATGTGTGCTATGTCTGGCACTAAGGGGTCGTCTGGGTTTGGATCACAAAGCAATGAACATATGGACAATAAAACTGGAGAAGAAAAAGATCCCATTTAGTGAACTGAATGAATTGTGTACACTGTAAAAGTCTTCTCAAACTGGTTTTAGCAACATGACATTCCTTCCTTGTGAATCTGGAAGAACTGAAATGGTTCGAGAGCAAAGGGAAACCCAGTATTAGCTCGTTTCTATATGCACAATGAGTGCACACTAGTAAATCATGTGCATTTAAAAATAGTTTCTTGAAAACAGGCAACATCAAAACCATCTGAAATAGGGACAGTAAGGAGGCAGTGATTACCTTTAGACACTGTTAGTGCAGGGGACCACTGTGACCGTAATATGTCCAAACAGATACTACCATTGCTGTTTATATTTGGGTGATAAATCTTTGTTGTAAATGCAACCTGTAAAAAAGAACCACATCTCATTCACAGGTCACAGAAAATAAACAGTAAAGACAGGAGCAGTGACGGTGGACTACAAATCTTTCCTAAATGAGCTTTCTCTGAAAGTCTTAAAGTCATGTAGCAGAATTCAGTACATTAACACTATCTGTTCTTTGTATTGCCAACCATGAGTTGACATTTCTCTTTCCTGTTTTTTTAAACTTGTCACTATTATAAAATGGTTGGTATAGCCGTACAGACCTCTTCCACTTTAGCTACTAGATGAAAACTGGCAACAAACAGTTTACATTTAGTTGCGACCATTGTGAAGCTCAGGTTCTAATTTAAATTAACAACTATCTATCCATCTACATTGTTTCATTGCATATGATATTTTGTTTTGATGTAAGCAATATGATACCTAACAAGTATAGATTTAGTATCGTTCCATTACGGTCATGGGATGTTATTAAATAAATCACAAGATAGGAGACAGTTCAGAGCAGGAAAGAGCTTTGATTATCCACAGCAGCTCTTACCTTTGGTGGCTTGAATGGGTAGTCAGTGGGGAAATGGATTGTGAGGAAGAAAACACCTCCTTGGTAAGGACTGTCCCCCTGACAGAAAATTATTTTTGTCAGTAAAACATTTCCTACAACATGTCAGAACAGTTCAGATGAAAATCAGAATATCCTTCAGTCACATGTTCCACATATGTGTCACACATATAGCACAATATTAGCATTTTAGTTCTGTCTGACCAAAGAATTGTGAATGGCGCTAAAAACTGAAGAATTCCATGGTGTGTGACAATGATGAAGTCACAAAGTTAATTGACAAGGGCACTGTCATCAAAAGAAAACATCAACACGAGACCAGGATACATGAGCAGTTGATCACAAAGGTTATGAAACGCTGGATTATTTGTATCTGTACCTGAAGTGAGAATATGCTTAAAAATTCCCAGTATATTAAAACCAAGACAAAGTCAATTTAATGGCTTGTAAAGTAATAACTTAATCTAAATCTCCTCAGGAAGAGAGCATTTCTAATGTTGCCCAGGACTAAGAAGAGTGAAAGCATGATGATGGCATGATACTCACCGGACCCATTATAGTCGCCTGCCAATGAAACACTAGAAGCAATCAAGGAAGAAAGAACGGAAGTTGTAAACATCACATGCTCGTTGCTCCTTGAACATTATCTTTCACTTGCAACTATGACTACAGAAAGTCAGACGTATTGTTTTTTACAGTGTCTAAAGGATGTATGGCTTTCTTGTCAGCCTAATGTGTCCAGCTGATCATTTACCATTACATCTAAATAAATGCTAAATGGCCTTGTTTTTATATAGTGCCGTTCTACCCATTGGTATTCATACCACTACAGTCATAGACACATCTACCTATTTCGCTCATACAGTGGGGGAAATAAGTATTTGATCCCCTGCTGAATTTGTAAGTTTGCCCACTTCCATAGAAATAATCAGACTCTGGTTTTTATGGTTGTTTACTGGTTATGGGTATAGACAGAATATCAATCGAAAATGCATAAAAAACACACAATCTAAAAGTTATAAATTGTTATGTATTTTATTAAGGGAAATAAGTATTTGATCCCCAACAATTCACTTAGAATTCAGGCTCCTACAGATTGGCTGGTGCGCATGTGGCACACAGCTGTGCTCAGTCAACTAATTACCAATACTCCTGATCTTAACTCGTCATGTATATAAAGCACACCTGCTCTAAGAATCAGTTTCTTACATTCCAACTTCTACAGCACCATGGGCAAGACCAAAGAGCTGTCAAAAGATGTCAGGGACAAGATTGTAGACCTGCACAAGGCTGGTATAGGTTACAAAACCATCAGCAAAAGGCTTGGTGAGAAGGTGACAACTATTGGTGCCATTATTCGCAAGTGGAACACCCATAAAAGGACCATCAACTGTCCTCGGTCTGGAGCTCCCCGCAAAATCTCGCCTCATGGAGTGAGGATGATGATGAGAAAGGTGAGGGAGCAGCCTAAAACAACACGGCAGGAGCTTGTTAATGATCTGGAAGCAGTTGGGACCTCCGTCACCAAGAAAACAGTTGGCAACACACTGCGCCGTTATGGATTGAACTCTTGCAGTGCCCGCAAGGTCCCCCTGCTCAAGAAGGCACATGTACAGGCCTGCCTTAAGTTTGCCAGTGAACATCTAAATGACTCAGAGAAGGCTTGGGAGAAAGTGCTGTGGTCTGACGAAACCAAAGTTGAGCTATTTGGCATTAACTCGACCCGCCGTGTTTGGAGGATGAAAAAACGTGAGTATGACCCAAAGAACACCATACCCACGGTTAAGCATGGAGGTGGAAACATCATGTTTTGGGGCTGTTTTTCAGCAAAGGGTACAGGGCAACTTCACCGCATTATGGGGCCAATGAATGCAGCCATGTACTGTAACATCTTGGACAAAAACCTTCTTTCCTCAGCAAGAACACTGAAGATGCCTCGTGGGTGGGTTTTCCAACATGACAATGACCCAAAACATACTGCCAGGACAACAAAGGAGTGGCTCAAGAAGAAGCATATTAAGGTCATGGAGTGGCCTGGTCAGTCTCCAGACCTTAACCCGATCGAAAACCTGTGGAGGGAGCTGAAGCTCCGAGTTTCCAAGAGGCAGCCAAGAAACTTGAAGGATTTAGAGACTGTCTGTAAAGATGAATGGGCCAAAATCCCTCCTGCGCTGTGTGCAAACCTGGTGACCAACTACAAGAAACGTCTCATCGCTGTGCTTGCCAACAAAGGTTTCTCTACAAAGTACTGACTTGTGTTGTGCTTGGGGATCAAATACTTATTTCCCTTAATAAAATACATAACAATTTATAACTTTTAGATTGTGTGTTTTTTATGCATTTTTCGACTGATATTCTGTCTATACCCATAACCAGTAAACAACCATAAAAACCAGAGTCTGATCATTTCTATGGAAGTGGGCAAACTTACAAATTCAGCAGGGGATCAAATACTTATTTCCCCCACTGTACATGCAAACGCCAGTGCCATGCACTGGGAGCAGGTGGGAGTTCAGTGTCTTGCTCACAGCCAATTGTCCAACCAGTTGTTGCTTTGCAATTGCATGTAGGTGCAGCACAACAGCCAGGTTTGTGCGGATGGGACACTAGCAACTGTAACAATACTAATTGTAATTCTAAACTCTGCACACAGTTAAAATCAAAGTCTGACATGTAGGAGTCAGTAACTAACGAGGTAAGGAATAGATTAACATAGCTGCATTTAAAAGCAGCTAACAACATAATTGATTGCCTACTATCCAACTAAGGATAACCTGCTACATAAGTGAGGTCATGGTTTATCCAAAAAGTAAAAAGGCAACTGAACTCATAGAGACCTATTTGTGGACTTCAGCTCTGCGTTCAACACCATTGTCCTGGAGCTTGTCCACCACAAACTGTTCCAGCTTACTGTGCCCCCCTCCACATGTCAGTGGATCACCAGCTTCCTGACTGACAGGAGGCAGCAGGTGAGACTAGGAAGCATCATATCTAGCACCCAGACTCTGAGCACTGGCACCCCCCAGGGGTGTGTTTTCTCCCCACTGTTCTTCTCCCTTTGCACCTCAGGGGACCTTTCTGTGAAACTCCTGAAGATTGCAGACGACACCACCATCATTGGACTCATCCAAGACGGCAATGAATGGGTATGCGAAAGGGAAATGGAACAGTTGATCCTCTGGTACAGTCAGAACCACCTGGAGCTAAACCCATTCAAAACTGTGGAGACAATAGTGGACTTCAGGAATAGCCCCCCATCAAGACAATCATCAAGGGTCCTAGGGTCCACAATCTCACAGGACATGAAGTGGACTTCCCACATAGACACTGTTTGGAAGAAGGCCAAGAAAAGTTGTACTTCCTGCATCAGCTCAGGAAGTTCAACCTATCCCAAGAGCTGCTGATCGTCTTCTACACTGCAATAATCCAGTCTGTCCAGACCACATCCATCAGGGTCCGGTTTGGATGACAGGGACAGACTGCAGAGAACAATCAGGTCTGCACAGAAGATTATTTGTAGTGATCTTTCCTTCATCCACAACCTGTACCGATTCAGGGTCAGGAAGCAGGCCAGTAAAATCTCTACAGACCCCTCGCATCCCGGACACAACCTATGTAGACTCCTCCCCTCAGGCCGGTGTTACAGAGCACTGTACGCCAATACCACCTGTCACAAAGACAGTTTCTTCCCCCCAGGCGGTCGCTCTGCCAAACTCAGCAGTCACAGAGTGTGAGACCATTCACATGATCAATAACTCTACATAAATTGTGCGTACTCACTGTACAATTCTGTTGTATATATCGCCTCTTGACTACTACTTTTTTTCCAATCTGACATAGATGGCTTCCTTTACTCGTCTCTCAAAGCATCTGTTTCTAGCTAAGATTTGGATGTTGTTATCTTCAAAGGAGTGTCCTTTGTCCTTCAGCTGTAGGTGGACCACTGAGTTGTTTCCCGATGAGCTGGCTCTCCTGTGTTGTTATATGCATTTGTGATTGGGTTGTTTGGTTTCCCCAACATACCAGACTGTACATTCCCTATTGCACTGAACAGCATACACTACATTACTCTGTTTCTGCCTGGGTGTTCCGTCTTTAGGGCGGACCAGTTTTTTAGTGTAGAGAATGTATTACCAAGTTTGAAATAAACTGGAATGTGGTGTTTCTTGAAAACTCTCCTGAGGTTCTCCTACATACCAGCTACGCAGGGGATGACTCTTGTTGTTCTCCTCCTCCCTGTCCTTTCTGAGTTATTTTTTTGATCCTTTAACAAAGGCCCAGTTGGGGTATCCACATATCTTGTTGTTTCTTTGATGTGTTTTTCCTCCTTACTATCCAATCCTGTGGGTACAGTCTGCTCGGTGCTGAAGGGCTCTGATGACCCTTAGTTTGTGTTCTGGGGGTTGGGAGGTCAAATAATCCGGGGGTCAAATAATACACGCTGATCGGTGTGACTGGGTTTCCTTTATACTCTAGTGTTGAAGCTTCGGTCTTCTTCCACGAGCACAAGACAGTCCAAGAAGGCCAAACTATACCCGCTGATGTCCTCCAGAGTAAACTTGATGTTGCTGTCCATTGCACTGATGTGCTGTGTGAAAGATTCCACCTCATGTGTCTTGATTTTAACCCAAGTGTCGTCCACATACCTGAGCCAATGGGTGGAAGTGGTTCCTGTGAAGGAGTTTAGAGCTCTGGTCCCTACCTCCTCCCATTGCACAGCCATGTTTTATCCTGTAGTATCCTCCATTAAGTTGGAAATAGGTGGTAGTCAGGCACAGGTTGAGTAACATGCAGACTTGGTCTGGGGCTGAGGTTCCCCTCAACGACAGGTAAGTATCTAGCCATTTATGGACACTAGTTGTACCAGTTTCTGGTCATAACATAAACAAGTCGAGCAGGCTTCTGATGGATTATACCCACTGAATTGCCTATTTAAATCGCAACTTCCCATCAGTCGTTAGAACTGAAGAAACTACTCGGATGTCTTGTCAAAAAACTCAACAAGCCCAGTTGCCTTTTTTTTAAACACTCCATGGATATAAGTGTGATATACAACTAAGTGGCATTTTGGGGAAAATGGATTTGGATTGATCCATGACCATGATTTCAACCCTTCTTTCTCATCTACCGTATTGAAAATACCAAGACAACCACTTTGTTTATGTATCTACTTCAAAGTGTAGTTTTTGACAAGACTGTAAGTCATTAAGCTATATTAACAGTAAAATGGCCAACAGGCAGTAGAATGCTTTAATACACAGTATGTGTACTCACAGTCATCCCCCATTGGTCCAGCAGAGCACTGTGCCGGAGGATCTCTCTGCAGGTCCTGTAGCTCCTGCTCAACACAGAAAAAAATATTGCTGTTAATTATTTAGCTAAAGAGTAATACTCCTATTTTACACCCCTTATTAATATGGAAACAACTGCTGAAAACATTTAAATCGAACTTTGTGGCCACTACTGTGGGGTTTTGGTAACTGATGTTTAATTTCAGCCACAGTAACCACAAAACAGAAGGATCTATTTCTCCAGGAAGGACAGGATAACAAATACCGACTAGAATTCTATTAATCTATTGTATTCATATTGAGATAGTCCTGACAACATAACTGAGAATATTTATTAGGGGTTCTCTAGAGCCACAGAGGACATTATAGAATATATATATATATATATAAATTATAACATATAACTGTTGTGAACTATATATATATTAATAATGAACATACCTAACCCTAGACCAAAATGCTTAGCCTACTGTTTCTGGACAGCATTGCATATTATCAGGTTACACTATCAGACAATATGTCTCAACATTGTTAACACTGTAACATTTAACAGCATGGTAATTTGTGAGCTCATTAATTCAAAATTAACAGAATTTGAGCATATAGGTTCACAATACTTTGGGTGTGGTGGGATTGCATGTTTTCACAATGACACTTAATCCTAACCTAATCAACAGATGCCTCTTGTTGATGTTTAAGTATAAAATGACTTGCAATAAGAGGCCTGCACATTCTCTCAGTCATCCTCCCTTTGCCAGGTTATTTCCTGTTATGAGAAGAATGGCATGCTGGAGAGGAAAGGCTGTCATATTATCAAGTGCATGAAGTTCACGAAGAGAACAGAAACGTTGGTTTAATCGGCTTTGTGTAATTGTACCTTTCTTGTGTAAATTCTGATGTTCGTGGTTGTTTAGGAACGGTCGGCGCTTTCTACCCTTCTCTCCATCTACTTTTCATATTCCACTAGGGAAGTTACCTTGGCAACAATTAAAAAAAAGCGCAGGCATGACATGATGGAGAGAAGCAGAAATGAAATGCCCTGCGTGTTGTGAACTAACTTCCCTGGTCACTACAGTACTTCGCCAAAAGAAAAGTACAGCATGCCCGTTGTCCAATCACTTAAGTCAGAGAAACCACAACTTCTAGAACAGTAACAGAGCGATACGATATGTGTCAAAGAGGTGTAGTTAATGAGCTACATTAAAATTTAGTTAGCAAGCTAGCTTAAAACTTTGAAGTTGTCAGTCTGTTGTGTCTGTGACATGGGGTGTCAGCGGGCAAATAAATTTCACATACGTTACGAATTCCAACAGAAGTTGTTTTGATGCGCCGACATCGTTGGAATCTTTGTTTGTAACTCTTTTAAATGAACCCTATAGTTAGCATCTGCTGGGCCAGTTACCCACCTTTAGCTAGCAACCAAAGCTAGCTCGTTAAACTTACCTTTTGTATTCTTTTCAATGCCATGCTCAGTGGTGCAGTTCGCTTCCGAACTTACTCTGACTCGCTCTTTACTTTCGACGTCAATATTATTGCCAACGAAATCAATGGCTGCAATATATTCCCTGAGTACTTCGACAGCCTGGTATGTGTTTGTGTTTTTATAAAAACCTCTTTTGTTTCCGCGTTCCTCTGTTTACGGTCGCCCCTCCGAAGTGGATCATGGGAAACGTAGTTCTAAACATTTCACTTGGCCGAACCCGTTCATACATCCAGAGGAATACACTAGAGGTCAGTGAAGTATACCAGCGGTAGATCCGTTCATATTTGGGGTACTTGTATTCTTTCATGGCCACACATGAGAGGTGTTACAAATTATTCAGTGATGGAAAAAATTATTGGCACCTTTCTCATTTAATAATGCCTGAAACATCGCACGGTTCCAGTTTCTCTAATGTTGTGATTTGCTGATTATTCTGGTCATCCTTAACATTTTTGTCACATACAATTACAAAATACTATTGTTGTCTAGCATAAAGACGGTGCAGATTCATCCTGTTACAACACTAAAATGTGCCTTTCATACAATCTTTCTGTGTACTCTTACTTACCTGAAGTACATTTTGATATCTATTTATATATATATATATAGTTTGTTTGTTTTTTACTTTAGTTTAGCTCTCTCTTGAGGTAAAAAGATTTGAATACTTCCTCTGCCACTCATTTGCACTAATTTTATTAGAAGCGAATTTGTTTGGATTTTCTCTATACAGCATGCCAATACACCCCTTTTAGCAGAACACCAAATGCTTTTCAAAAACATTTAAACATTGCCTAAATCAAACCTGCCAAAGTTGAGATTTCAGGTAGAGGCTCTCTGGTCAAACAAAAGGAGTATTCTGTCTGCAATAACTGGCACAAAGTCCTGATGTTACCAGCAGTTATTAGGTAAATAATGCATTTATGTGTTAGTTATGCATTAATTAGTTTGTTAATGATCAGTAGCTGGATCTGTTTGGCTTGATCCTGAATTCATCTCTTCCGTTGTCAAAGTACATAGGCAAATATACTTGAGAACAGGTTTACTCTTTGTAAACAAGATTGGACCACAGAGTGCAGCATTGCAGGAAATCCTCCAAACCATTTTTGCAGGAGGAACATTCAGTGCATCAATGATAAGAGCCTGTTCCACCGCACAGTTAAGGCATCTGAATTGACCTGAGGGTAGGCAAAAGGCAGGAGGCAGTAAACTAGTTTATTTATTAGTTAGCAAAATGGGTCAAGGCTGAGGCAGGGGGTCCTGGCTGGCAATCCAAAGCTGAGATCTACAGGTAGAGCTTGAGCTGCGGGTAGTGTTGAGCAAAGCAGGGGTTTGAATTGCCAGGCAGAGATGGGTCCAAGGGCCTGAGCTGTCAAGGTCAGTTGATGAGACAGGAGATCCAGAAAAGAAGACTGAAGCAACCATAGAAAACCAGAAGGACATGATAACAGGGGTTAAACAGAAATTGTAAACAAAAAAATGGCTGTAACTGCATTTAACTGTGTAAACTAAGTCTTATAGAGAGCTATATGATGGTAATGCTGTGCAGCTAGTGAGGTTCTGCTCGAGTATGACTATAACTAAGCACGCACACCAGACACGAAGAAAAAGGAGAGGTGGCTGAATGCATGGAGGGAGGGGAAATAGAAGCAGAGGACATGGCAGTACCCTGACCTATTACTACCCTGACCTATCACAGCAGAATGTGAGAGTGTTTCTCGAATATCAAACACTAACTAATATATAAATATATAAACTGAGTGCAGGTTAGAATTATTCACATATCAAACTATTAGCACCCCATATTAGGAGACAGATTCTCTGAAATTACGGCCACTAAGACAATGTACATTGAATTTTTACGAGCATTGCTTTTTTTTATTCTGCAGGCATGCTTCCGCCTTGTGGAATAGTGATGGTGCTTTCACTGTAATTGGCTGCCTGTTAGCAAAGAGCGCTATGTGATAAGATGTAGGATCTGGATTTTGCCTTTGGCAATTATATTTGACAGAAATCTTTTTGAAATCTTGTTCAGAATCAAATATATCCTGAGCTCACAATAAATAAAATAACACACAACAATACATTGTAAAATGCTGACACTGAAAACAGCACAACTTCCCAGTATATAACAGAATGTACTGGGTGTGAACAAAACAATCAGAGTTTAAGATCAAATTATCCCTCCTGAGAAAGTAATATTGTGATATAAAACCTCCTCGATTATGATTCCAGTGGGTCCATGTCTGTAATTGTACTGAAGATTACACTTATCTGTTGGAAAGTTGGCGCTATCACTGTAATTGGCTGAACGTTCCATAAACACAAATAGTGGAATCAGTAAACAGATAGCAGTTTGGTTTACAGTGCTGTTCAGCTATCCTCTTGCTCATTACAACATGAGAGTGTTTATGGTGCTGGCTCGCCTCAACCTTACATAATGTACAAATGTGTACAAATGCCTAAATTCAGCACCATTTCTGTCTATTATATACATTCAGCACAGATCCTGGACCTCAGGGTGCTATATTCATCACAATATCTTATTTAACATCCATAATCTGTGTTTTTAGAGTGTTCTGACCTTTATCGGCCTTTATCTGGGATTTTTGTTTTCGGCTGTGTCGTTGGCCGTTGTGTCTGGTGGAGTGTTCCTGCTATCAGCTGCTAGTGCTGTCCGTGTCCCCTGAGCTGCCCAAAGTGAGGCCTGAGAGTCCCGCTGAACTTCAGGAGAAGTGCTTGGGATGTATTCACGTGGAACGTGGGCTCTTTGGTGGTGGAATGGATGGACTATGTGTGCACTACATGGGACAGAGAGGGAGTGTGTCATGAGAGGAGCTTTGGAGCCCTGGTTCATATGACCACAGTATGTCTATGCCTGGCTTCAGACTCTGCGGGCAAACACATTCTGTTGGCGTTTACATCCTTCCCTCAGCACTCCACGACAAGGAGACACCATGCCATAACACGATTCATGCCGCTGTTGCTATGCAACTCACCAAATTGTTTTGCCAACTATTTTTGTATATTTTTTCATAAGGCTAATTCTGTAAATTTTTTGATTCCAGTTTTTATTTTACTTTAATCTAATCTCATTTTATTTTATCTTTCATGCGTTTACTTTTATATGCAACAAAGCTAGGGTGACAAAGTAATGTCCCTCGTGAATCAATAAAGTCTAATTCTAAGTCTAGCACAACTTAGCATTCACCAGCATACCAGTTATACCTGTTATTTCCAGATGATCTACAAGTGTTGTGTACACAGTGATGTTATGGGTCATTATCAAAATACAGTCATTTTCTGAGTCAAAAATGTTAATTTAGTTTATTTAGTTCAGTTCAGTAATTCAGTTCATTTAATTCAGTTTTCACCCATTTAATTTGATGCTAAGTATTTGTTAGTGTGTTGACAATGTTACCAACCATAATGGACAACTAGAATAATTGTCTTTTTTTTATTATTTTGTTTTGTGATTTATACAGGCCTTGCCTGAAACACTAATAATGGTGTCCAAGCTAGCTCAAAGCTAGCATCAGTCAGCATTTAAAAATTATACTCATTAAACTGTTTTTCCTCTTAAAAATAGTTCATATGGGGGTGGGACGTGTTTTTTTTTTTTTTTTTTTTTTTTTTTTAAATACAAAGGAAATTAAAACTAGCATTATTTTAAAAAATGCAAAACTGAAATTATCATCAACATTTAAATGGATATTGAATTACATTATTTTGGTTAAATATGAATGATTTTCAAGCATTGTCAAGCACGTTTGTCACTGTATTTTGAGAATTACCCTTACCTATGAATGTTATCACAGTGTAGGGCATCTGATCTGAATTTAAATGAAACACTTGCGACTGTTTGAACACTGACATTGGTGTACATTTTAGTCACATAGTCAGGACTGAATATTTGTTAACATATATTGACATACACATATTGAAGGCTAAATGCAAGTCAAAGCAAATACGCTGCCGTCCGTGGATGAAATGTTACGTTTTTACGACAGTGATGGCAAAGTGTCGCAAACGTGTGGGAGGCTTTGGGCGCTGCTCGTTACGTAGAGGCAAGCAGCCGCCTACACTGACCTGGATATGAGGGGTTGAGGAGGACTATGCCGACCTCTTTTCAAATCATGGATTTTAGGACAACAGTGCATCGCCTCTGTGCTCGTTTTCTTTGGATAGGCGTTCGTCTGGACGGGGATTATACGACAGGTGTGGTGTCCCTCTGGTCCGTTGAACTGTGAAGGGCTTGTTTGACAGCCTGCTGGACGGTATCGATAAATTAGCAAACCCGGACTTAATAGCCTCTCTGCGCAGTGACGGTATTTTATTGTCTCAGTCGCGCCCCGCCCGTTTCTGTATTTGCCAAGTGGAACTGGATATGACTCTTGCTTGTGTCGTAACATCACTGTTACTGAGGGACAACAGTGTTTAGCCTACTTCTCTGAAGCGAGGAAGTGAAGTTGGACTTCAGAAGATAAGACGGAAATTGAGTGTCTCTCCTTCACAATAAAGACAGCACGACAATTATCATAACGCATAAAAATGAAGCTTGCGATAGAACAGAGAAGTCCCACCTGGATAAGGCGGTACCTGACGTTTTATTATTAAGATATTTATCCGTCATTTTCCCCGTGTAGATTGCATCGTCTACACGGCTCACGGTGTTTTATTTTGTAGACCTCGGACGGATTTCCTATTCGTAGACGTTGCCGCTGGCAAGTGGGATGTGGCCAGGATGTATATATGCTGCTGCTCAAGATATGAAAACCATTGATTCAGCGCTGCTTCAGGAGCACTGCTTCACCACTGGCTACGACTGTGTTGCTTACCGTCAGCGTGGTTGTTGTCTGGGGTCGAAAACAGCGACCACGACCGGAGCTGCTGTCCTGTGTTCGTGTGGTCTGGAGCATTCCATAGAAGGCTTTTCAACTTCATACCCAAGCAATTTGTTGAATTTCTGTGCAGGTCTGTAATTTTTTGTGCTTAGACATTAACAATATATGAGTCGATGTTGTCAAACACTTGGCTTTTTAAATATATTGTTATTGTTATATTTTAATATATATGTTCTTTGTATTTTAGACAAAGGCCTTGTACCCTCTTTTTTATTGTACAAATGTCAACAACTCAACATCAAATGATGATGGAGTCCTCTCTAGCGCTTGGCAGACTAGAACTGACCCCCAGCTCAGCCGCTGTTGGGGTTCGGCTGTCTGGCGGGGCCCCAGGCAAAGAGAAGTCTGGCCAGCGGCCCCAGGCTCATCTCAACGGCTGTGTCCCGCTGTCACATCAGGTGGCGGGTCACAAGTATGGAGTGGATAAAGTGGGTAAGTCCAGTAAAGGAAGTTTTTCTTATTTTCTGGTGATGAAAGCTACTGTGACAGCATCTTCTCCTTGACATTTTTGTAAAAGCCTGACAACGCTGAACACCTGATAACGTGTTCTTGCTCAGCAAGCCTTCATTTTAGGTCCTAGGGTTGACTGTCTTGGTCCAGTGGACCAGGACCATACCAGGTATGTTTGCTGGAAGTAAATAGGAACATTTCCTTATATAAGTATGTCATGGTGCTTTTTTTCATACATGACGGAGCATCAGATATATTAGACAAGATTCATGCTGGTAAGGAAATTATGTACAGGATCTTTATCATTCTGTTACAGCTAATCTTTATCAGCCACATCTTTACATGTGGGTTCCTGGACTGAAACTATTCAAACAGAGATCGTTTGTGGATTTCTGACCTTCACCATTACTATGAACATGACCATATTCTGAATTTGATATGTGTCAGGGAAGCAGAATATTCCATTTCGATATTCTGACTAAATGTGGGATATGCTGATGATCATTCAGTTTTAGGAGCATTCTTTGTACACACATTTGTGACAACACTCTCAATAGTTGGTCATTTTGTGATACATAATGTCTTGCTTGTTTGTAGTCAGGTCTTTTTTGTTTTGCCCAACATTTTGAAGGCAGGTGTATAGATGCTTGCCCAGAAGAAAACCCCAGATTTCTGATCAGAGAGAGAGAGGCACTGCTATGTTATATGATATGAAACATTATGGAAGACTTGGATATCAATGAGTTTTTAAATATGTGTGAATAATGATTTTTTTGCAGAAGCTAGGTGAAGGAATGAAAGAGGGAGTCCACCAACAATGGAAAAATTCAGTTGCATGTAAATGAGAATGCAAGTGAAATATTGACTTCAATTAGCTCTGTTTGCACCATGTCCGTTTTGGAATAATGGCAAATACTGAAGTATTGCATGTAAATATAGTCATTGCTCCATGTTCACTCTCTATTCTTCACTGACACACACATTCAGGACGCCTTATATTATCAAAGCCTCCATTGTGTGTTATCAGAGGTGGTGTTAAGTTGAATTGATTGATTGCACAGTCCGGACGGATGAGTCATTGCTCATCAGCGACTTACCTTGTTCTTATCTTGGTGGATTGCAACCCCCTGGAAGACACATCTTAATGTGGCTGAACAGAGAGGTTGGCATTCTTAGAAGATCACCAGGACTTGCAGTGTTGCAAGGAAAACCTGTCTTTCCACAAAGATTTTTCAAGTTGCTTCTGTTTGAAATGAACCATCTTGATATGGAGTACATTAATCATTAGTGTAATGACTTTCTCCTGGTACCAATTCCAGTACTTGAACTTTGTGTCTGCAGAGTACCAGTCTGATACTCAGTAGCTGTATTTTCACAGACTACCACCATGTGTTCACTTCCTCAGATATGTTTTGCTCTACCACTCGCAGTTAAATTGGCTCACAACAACATCAGCCTCCAGCCTCTTTGTAAAAATTAGCTTCTTCTTCTGTGTGTATGTTTAATATGGTTTGAGCGTATCATCTTGGCTTTGATAAACTGGATGTTGAGAACACTTTGACTGAAATCACTATTCAGGGTGACACTGAATAGCCGCATGTTCCCTTCCTTTTTCTGGTCAGTATTCCCTCACTGTTTTGGCTAGGATTTAGGGAATATGAACAATTGTTGTAAATTTGAGGAGGTTTTCTACTACAATGCAGCAAGCATAGTTAAAACTTGTATGATCTTATCGTTATTTTCTAATATACAATAGAGAAAATGTGAGCGGTCCAGTGATGATATGTTTTAAAAAAATGTCGACCTATCTTAATTAAGTTCACTTGGGATCGCAACGTTTTTGCGATCAGGACTCGTTCCTGTTGGCACTGCTGCGGTGGATGAGTCTCCTGCTTTTCTGCTGCAACAGTAGCTCCAGAGAAACTGATTTTGTTTCAGCAGTACAAGTATTTGCTCTGAGAATAGAGTTGTCCTTTTCTATACCCAATAGCATGGAACTTCTTATTATGTTATTAATAATTAATTAACCAAATGAATGAATTAATTTTATGTAACCTGTGTTAATAATTATTCAGCACCAAGCCTAAGTAGACCTAAGATAAGATTATTCCACATTTTTCCTCATACCACTGTCAAATAAACTGAATATATCTCTCTACTTCCAATTGAATGGATAATTGACACTTGAACAAACCTCTATCACAGAAGTATTCTGCTGTGGTCTTTCCAAACACGTTCATCTTCCCCTCACTGCCAACATTTTGATTCTCTTATTCAAATCCAATTGTCAAAGCGGACTAAAACTGAGCCCACGTGTGGATGTGGCACATACAAATTGCGCTACCAGGTGATGATTAGCTATGATAGCCTGCTTTTACTGTAGGAAGGCTATTAAAACAAATACTGCAGAGTGGCAGTTTAATGGCTGAAACACTCTGAACATTATACACAGTTGTGGGCTTCCTGGAGAAACAAGAACTGATAGAATAACCTCTGACATGAAGACAGATAACCAAAAAATGTAACTGAACTGGCCTGTCACATGTTTCAACGCTCCACCACCTCGGGCAATTTCCCTTTTTACAACTTGTGCTAATGTTTTGCCAAGTTGGTCTGAAACACAGTGTTAATCACAGTGAATAATCTCTCTTCATCAGGTACAGGTACAGGTTAGACTGCTCTGTTTTCATTGTTTTTATCACACGTAAGGTGAATGGGAAAGTAAATGGTACAAAAAGAGATTAGAAACAGATTTTTGACCAGATAGACCAGTGTAGTGGCCTACATTTCAATAATTTAATCACATAAATTACATACTCTATATGAAATGAATAATATTTTAGAAATAAATAATATTTTAGGTTAAAGTAATGATACTTAATAACAAGCAAAAATGTCAAAATAATGTTAGACCTTCATACAAGGGGAAATACACAATTAAAAAAAAAAACAAAACAAACACTTAACATGTGAGCCTTTTTCTTTACAGCAGCATTGAGAAGTTTTCAGTCTCGTCCTAATCTTGGAGAACTCTGTGTTTTCTGTCTCTTCGTGTAATCCAGACTGACTCCATGATATTGAAATCAGGGCGTCTGTTACAGGACTTCCCGTTCTTCCTGCTACTGAAGATGGTTCTTGGTGACTTATACTGTACTCTGTGTTTGAAGTCACTTTCCTATCTGTTCTTTGGAGAACGTTTGCTTAGGTCTTGGTTATTCAATTACTCATTCATACGAAAATGCACTTAATTACACATGCAGATATGCAGCCTGAAACCCAGATGCGGCTCTCCTCTGAAAAGGAAAAGTGTCTTTGTGTTAACTTAAACTTTGAGTTTAAGGGATGCATGTATAACCAGTTGTTTGAAATCACAAATTTGAAAGGCAAGTCTGTGCCAATAAGCAGCTTAAGATGTGAAAACATTTGACCTCTACGCACATATGCTGAGAGTAGACTTTTCTGTGAAGTAGGAGACATCTGGGTTCTAATTTGTTAAACAGTATGTAGGGTCCAATAAGATGGTTTCTGATTCTGAAATGTGTTTGCATGTGTGGAGTGAACTGGAGCTGTTAGTGCCTTTGTTTCCAGACTTTCTTTATTTACATTCGCACAATGCATATGTGCATATAATGTAGATGAGCTCAGGAAGGTGATACCGAGTGTGGCAGACACCACAGTCATGCTTTTATTCACAAAAGCTTTTTTTCAAAACTTACATTGTACTTGGCTATTGTGTAATGCTATTTGATGTCCTCTTGGTATCTGCAACATTAGCCAGCTAACATAGAGTGAAGTGAAAAGGACTCAGTTGACTGTGTTTATGCTGGGTATCAGGGAAAGACCATCCAGAATTTCCTGAATCCTGCCACATACTGGGGTCATTCTGGCCTTTTAACAGCTGTCAACTCCACAAGTGAGTAGTCTGGCTCATGGTAATGCTCTGTTGGTATTTTAATCATTACAGAGGAAAACATACCAGTGCAACTGGATATCCCTGTGACCAATCAGAGCCACAAAGTATGTGACAGTGAGTGATTAAGGCATTCTTGACAAATGTCTTAACTGGCGGTCCTTTAAAGTTGGTAAGCTGTCAATATCTGCTACAACAGACTTGATTGTGGACTCTACACAGCGAGCTTCTCAGCCAGTGTGTCATAAATATATTCGCTCAGATGACTTGAATGACTATGTTACTGTAACTCTTCTGTCCATCACCACATGAAGCCCACCCAAACAATCTGACTGATCTCAGTCCAAGGGTCCCAGACCAATTTTCCACCACAAAAAAAGCAGTTGGTCCGGCTTTCAGGTTAATGTTTCAGCAGCATACAGAATGTTTGTGCTCCGGGAGTGGCAGTTTGAGATTTTAGTTGACTTATGTCTTTTAAACTTGATGGATTATTATTGTATAATTATATTGTTACAAGTACACTACTACTTCTTGTATGACTGTTTAGGATTAAGTGAATCATAAACAATATGAAGTGAAATTACACATGAGAGGAATCATTTTAAAGATGCAACAACACATTCAGTTTTTACAACTTGTTGTCTGTTCAGCGCTTCACCATCTGATTCCAGTTTCCCCTCCAAAACATTTGTACCCATGGGTCAGGGGTCCAATGCTCATGTCAAGTATGTTTTTATGACTCTCAGCTTTTGTGGGAAACTGTGCTTGCCTCTTTCAAACATGTTGAGTGCGTACACAATGCTGTTGTCAAGTTCTCTAAAAGTGATTTTTGCTTAATTCACTCAACTAAAAAAACAGTTTGTAGACTTCTCTGATAAAAGGAGACAGAGGTATAGCTGAGAGTTGACAGAGGGTGTGGACTAAAGGTATCCTACTAGAGTGAGTTAACCAGAGGGTTGGAATCTGAGTTAGTAATTAATGTGACTGTTTTATGATGGGTTCAATCCATGGTTAGCTGGGTTTAACTAAGCTTTCTTTGTGATATCAAGCCTTGTTCAGTATGCCTTAATGTGTGTGTTTGTAACGGTAAAGGTGGATGCATACAATAAATTGTGTGTTTTTATATGCAATGAATGAGAAACTATTCTAACCCTACATTCTTCTTGGGCTCATCTCACCCTTGAGCATTTTGATGATTTTTAAATAAGCACTAAACAGAAAAGTTGAAACTATATGTAAATCTGTTGGTGCTTGCTTGTGTATATTTTGAGATCGTAGTGTAGTTACAATGTTGGAGACTGAAATGCAAAGGTGAAAGTCCTGTCAGCTGCTCCACATCAATCCTTCAAGCTGACAAGGCAGGGTTTCACTTTCTCTAAGAAATGTCAAAATGACAGCCAGTTTTGTGTTACGCAAATGGCAGTGATTTATGATTGAAGTTGTACATTTGTCATGGTGGACAACAAAGTGAAGCAGTATTTACATATTATAGCAGTTACTTTAAAAATCCTGCCCTGAGAATTGTAATCAGTCACACAGTTTTTCCTTAACCTTTTAAACCAAGATGTGTGCTTTTCCCTTTAGAGCTTTTCCCTTCAAAGCAGTATATCACATAGATTAGTTATTAAAGACTATACTGTTTGGTAAACCCAGATACCATTGTTTTTAATGTAAGTTACTCATGAGAGAAACAGCTGAGGACTGGAAACATGTTGGCTACAGAGACATCTGTTGTATGCTCCTTGATAATATTGAACAAAACATTTGGACTAACCCTGGAGCCTTTTTACAATTGTATCAGATCATCTGACGGCATATGTCTCATTTGCTTTCAAACTTCTTTTCAGTGATGTTATCCAAAACTCTTTTTGAGAGACGAGAAATGTCCTATATAACTGTCTTCAGCCACAAGAGCCCTGCTATGATATGACACCCACAATAAATTCACAATTTGACCTCGCTAATAATTATCGACCAAAGCATACAAGCAACAAGTTCTTTCCAAACCTAGTGTTTTGAACTTTTGTTATTCTTTGTCTGCTGAGGTATTATTGATATAGTCTTGATATCACATAGCTTTATGTCTTTATCTTACTGTGGGACAAACCCTTGACCATTGAGGCATAGACCAGAGGTTACTGCATGGCACTGTAAAATCCTTTCCACAAGATTGGTTATAGAGTGAAGGTGTGACATGACAGCTTGGTCTCAGGGTTCAGACTGATCACCTTGCGAAGTCAGACCAGATGTCCACCTTTTTACTCGTACCACAAGTCCCCTGTGTGTGCGCGTGTTGGTTATGTTGTATGCATGGAGGTTTTGTAGATGGTTTAGTGTTCTGTGTGTTTGTTTGCACATCTGTGCATTCTTATAGAAGTCCAGAGATCGGCCAAAGATCACACTAATCTCCTTACTGCAGGTTCATTCAGCCTGCTTGTAATCAGCATGTGATGATGTAACAAGAGACTCATCTTTTGCTCATCTCATCTTTTTTTCTATACTAGAGGTAGGCTTGCAAAGTGTGTAAGGGGGTTACTTACCTCTGATAAATTTAAACAGATTAATGCCTCAGCACACATATTTATTGAGCCTTACGTTAATATGATTTTAACAAAGAATTTTTGAAAAAAAATCACATTGCATTACAGTTCATCTTTGTGGATTCTTTGTGGTTTTATTTTATTTATTGCAGAGAAATTCAGTTTTATGAGATTTTTCCCAAAAAGTACACTTGGTATCTTCCTCCCTCTGTTGCTGCAGTGTGTCAATTGATCTCGAAGGTCAAAAATCAACTTTGCTGTGACATGATGTTCTGCATAAAACAGAGCCTTTGCATTACTAGATTTAGATTTTTTTTAGATTTAGATTTTGCATTGATTTTCAGAACCATCTTTGTGTGTATTGCAGGTATTTTGCAGCACCCAGACGGAACAGTCCTGAAGCAGCTTCAGCCTCCGCCGAGAGGGCCACGAGAGATGCAGTTTTATAGCATGGTAATGCACACACATCTAGATTTTATTGTTTTATTTCATTCATGAAACTTTATCATGTAAATACTAAAAAAATAATTTAAATAGCCTGTTTGAAATTAGGATACAAAAAAATCCTAACAACACAAAAGACCATTGTTTCGACGGAAGGATAAACTATCTGAGATGTCATAATACAGGTGAAAATGTGCATTAACCAGTGATAAGAGTCAACCCTTAGTGAACTGCTGATCATGAGATAACAGGAGTCGACAGATAGCAGTTTGCTAGATTCTGGGACGCATCCGTGAATTCTGTAACATAAAACTACCTGGAAGTCAATGTCCATGGGTTTAAAAAAATGTATTGCCGATTTATGGTTAATTTGTCCATATATATTTGAAATTAGATTTGAAGCTGAGTAGCGTATATGAAAAAACATTGTATGGGATATTTTTCTTTTTATAATTTTTTTAGATTTCTCCTTCAGAACAAGTACAAACAAGATAGCATAGATGTTAGAGATCGACATTGACCATAGGCCCTGTTCAAACCTTGCAATAACATGTGTCCTAGACAATCCGATCACAGGGGGGCAGTTTAAATTACAGGCAGATTTCACAGCATGACTTTGGCAGTGTGAACACACAGTATCATGTCCTGGGCTACATTAAAGTGCAATATATAATCATGTGTCATGTAGTTACAGTATAGGGGGGTTACCTTACCCCATCAACATGATGCAGGACTATAGATTTCACTTAACGATCGGCTTCTTAGTAGTAATGCTTTTGCATACTCAGAGCTTTGCCTCATTCATTCAGAAAAAAACACAGTTGGTATAATTAACGGCCAAACAAAAAGGAAAAATGACTAATATCAGAGCACAAACTAATAAATAATAATGCGTGTGGTTTCAGTGAGTGGGAGACTTTACAGCTTGTTCCAAAACATAATTTCCTCATCTCATGACGCACAAGCAGCTGACAGCTGTTCATTGTTCTGATACAGGTAGAGATCTATTAGAGACAGCAGCTGTTATAATATTTTACTGCACCACAAATGATGTTGGTGTTTATTTACATACAGAGCGAAAAACTGAGATCACACCTCAAGTGTTGGCTGTGGATGTACGTCAAGATGCATCGGGTGTTAGCCCAGGTACTTAGAGCCAGCCACTTGCATTGGGATTGCCCAGACCGGATGTTAATGCAAAGTCTGAACAGGGCCTATGTTATCACAGAGAGCAACCTGCTGCTTTAGAGGTTTGGTGTTTGCTTTAGAGCTTAGTGCTGATGTTAGCCTCAGCAACACTCATACAAACAGGATTGAGTCATGGCATCATGTCCGCCTGCCTGTTCACCAAACCAGTCGAACCTAATCCCAACAATAGACACATCACACACTGACTCAGTGTACTGCACAGGGATGGGCACATAGTTACAAAACCATTACTGAACCTTTTAAAGATGTCAGAATGAATGTGTTCTGTTTTGCTTAATGTTTTTTTTCACTTTTCACTTTATCTCAAATAATTTAATTAATCTAATAATAGCTGGGCAGACTCTGTTTAACAATGCAAGACTGTTAACTTCTACTATTTTCACAATACATATTTGATGTCAGTTTTACCATTTAATGAAAGGTAACAATTAAGCAAAATGAACAGTACAGAGTAAAACCAAAACCTCGAACGTGATGCTGTAATGTAGGCTAATAAGAGACATCTGTAAACAACATTGAATGTGTCCAGTATGTGCTGTTTTAAGTCCGTTCTGCAAAGAGAGGCCCCTCTACTGTGTCATGTGATGCAAACAAGACTACGGCCAATGTAGCCTAGCCAGGGTACAGCTCATTGGATGGATACATAGACGGATATATAATTCACATGGACTGTAGTGCAATGTGGAGTGATGATGATATGTCTTTGTCTTAGGTGTATGCAGAGGACTGCTGTGACCCCTGTCTGCTAGACCTCCAGAACCATCTGCCCAAATATTATGGCACCTGGTCATCTCCTGACACTCCGAATGGTAAGAGAACAAACCGTACTGAACCATCTCTCTGTTACACAGATCACATTTTTTGATGTGGGGATGTGAGGCTTGCTGCAGCCTAGCATGTTCAAGACATCCTGGAACTATGACAGACCATCACAATGAAGTTTTAGGCATAGTTCCGTTCAAAAAAATCCTAGAATGATACATCCATTTTTATTTCTCTTCGTACTATTTCTGCAGTAAGAGGAATTGGATTATTGTATCAGCTGATCTATCTATCTCTACTGGTAATCTTTAATCCCAATGTATGGTAAATGGTCTGGTATTTATATAGTACTTGTCTCTCTTTTGGTATTCAAAGTGCTTTGCAATCACAATGACATACACATTCACACACCAGCGCCAGGCACAGAGAGCAACCTGCTCTACCCACTGAGCTACAGCCACCCCTAATATACTGGTATATTGTAGGTTCAGCTTCCTGGAACTCTTAGCTGGACAAGTATTGTAAAAGCTGCTTACAGTTGGGCTATATAAGTCAAATAACGTGATACATTGCACGAGTTTTTGTGAGAGGAGGTCTTGCCTGCAGATTTATTTCACCATATTCAGACATATAGACGTGCTGCTGTCAAGGTATCACACTAATCATATCAGAATCTGTGTTACCTCAAACAATATTCAAGTGACCTGGATATGCTAGTAGTAACTCCATGCCTCACGTAATCACTCTTACATTTGTCCTGCTGACACAGACCTGTACCTGAAGCTGGAGGATGTGACCCGTCGCTTCGTCAAGCCATGCATCATGGACGTGAAGCTGGGCCAGCGGAGCTATGATCCATACGCCTCACAGGAGAAACGAGAACAACAAATCAAAAAATACCCGCTGATGGAGGAAATAGGCTTTCTGGTCCTCGGCATGAGGGTGAGTTTAGCTTGTAGAGCTGTTGTGGAGTGTTTTCAATCCATCATTATAACCACCAGCCAGTCAAAAAATAGCAGCATGTAAATGCAAGACCAGATAAGTTGTTTCAGTCATTTCAGAACTGCAGCAGTTTTCATTCTTTGTATGGACCTAAGGTATACATTGTGTCAATGACATTTTAAATTACTCAAATGCTTTTGTTACTCCTACATACAAAATAACTGAGCTCCCTTGTGACACAGATGTCTACGTGACTCTGAGTCACCTCTTAAGCTTTTAACATTGACAGGAAATATAGTTGCAGAAAAATAGATATTGCTTGGTATCCTAAAGAAAAAAAGACCAGAGAAACAATGTGATGTAAAACAATTTGTGCCCTACTTTTCTCTCTTACTTTTAAATTGTATCATTTACATATCCTTTTGGCTGCATCTGTATATCATGTCAGAGGAAAATTGTCAACATTAAAAAAAGAAAAGCATGAAAATAGCCAGCATTTTAAAAACATCCTTAAAGGTGAGTGTCTGTTGAAGCCAGCAGGGGGGAAACATTTTCAACGGTTAAAGGAACATTTAGTAAGAAAAAGAACAAAATATGTTGTATTTCAGAGACTCTGTCCTTGCTGATTGCTGGCTAAGAGAAAGGGGTGCATTTTAAAGCCTCATCGTGTCCCACAGGTTGGGTAGCAGTTAATTGTAGATCTGACTTTCTGAAACAAAAGCCAGAGCAAAGCAGGCATGTGTCCAAACGTACCAGGAGATTAAACAGTAACATCTTTCACACACACGTTGATGAACAATATGATGCGATTAAATAACCACATATAGGTTAATATTTAACTGGACTGAACAGCACATATTTCACACTTTCATGTATTTGACCATACACACCAAGATTTCCATCCCTTCAGAAGACGTTATGTTTAGACTACGGTACATTTGACATTCATATTCAAACATGATGCCATTTGGCACTTAGAATTTCAAATGAACCAATCAAACAATGCTCTTAAAGTTTGTATTATGGTCACCTGAACATTTTTACACATTACCTTTGCATTTTTAACTGTCAATACGGTTGTCATTGTCTGAACATTACAAAGAATACCATGTTTCACTATCAACATATAGATATTTAAAATAGTGCAAAATATCTGTAGACTGCTATGTGCTGCTTTGTGTTTATTTACAGTAGCTGCAGACAGGAAACCCCAAACTAGAACACTTAGTGATGATGATGCTGCCAACAGCAGGTTGTAATGGAAACTGATCAAAGTGATAAGGGCTTTGCTATTCGACTCTCCTTTTTAAACAGATAACTTATCTTTGTCTTTCCTGTCATCTGTTTGTTTGTGGACAAAAAAGTGTGTGCGTGCATGTATCAGTGTGTGTGTATACTTGTATAACAAGTACACCGATCAGGACCACCATTATGACCATCTTCCTAATATTATATAGGTCTCCCTATTGTCTCCAAAATAGTTGTGAGTCATCAGAGAATGGACATGGGTCTTCTGAGGGTGTCCTGTGGTGTCTGGTAACACAATGTTGTTAGTGGGGAGGGAGAGGGCTCTGTGGATCATCCCACAGATACTTGATCAGTTTGGGATCTAGTGAGTTTGGAGGCCACGTCAACACCTTGTGTTGTTCTTCATGTTTTTTGAGTTGTTCCTAAAGTGTTTGTGTTTGTGTCTGTGTCAGGCTGCATCCTGCTGAGGATTGCTACTGTCACAGAGGAGTGTCATTGCTATGGGGTGGGGGTGTCTGGTCTAGTCTAGGTGGGTGATACATGTCTATGTAACATCCATATTAATGCCAGGTCCAAAAGATCACTAAACACTGAATTATCACAAAATGGTCAATGATATTTGGTTCTCCTGCCAGTGGTTTTAATGTTGTGGCTGATCGTATTGAGTGCATTAGATATAGACTTAGACTTAGACAGACTTTAATGATCCATGAGGGAAAATACTTTGTCACCATAGCTTCATTGCAAATAAAAGTAAACACTCATAAAACTAAAAGATAAAAATAAAATGAGACTATTTTCAGTTTTCTTATCTGGCTTTTAAAAACTTAATCAATGTCCCTTGATAGGACAGTCCAAATTTAAAGGTCTGAATAACAAGCTTATGAATGAATTTCAACATTTATCTAGGGACGCTTGACTTACAACAAACTACATGGAAGAGCAGCCTCTTTAGTGTGATTAGAGAATGAAGGGATAGGAGTGAGTGGGTGGGACTCAGGGCTGAGAGGAGTTCATGAACTGTGTTTCGAGGAAATAAGTAATATATTACTAAATGCCAGTGTTTGTGTGAGAAACAGCCCACTGATTGTTGGATTGGCTGGTGGTGTTAAACTGAAGGGACAGCATGTTCACACCCTTTGTAAACTGCTCATAAATGTTATGTCCGCTTGTGGACTTTAGCTGTGTGCTCTAATGTTTGCTTGTCCTCTTGTATGCTTTCTATGGAGATGGGAGCAGTTCAGCTTAAAGGAGGTAAACTCAAGTATTTGATCTAGAGGACATTATAGCTTAGCATATAATAACATATATCTACAAAAAAAAGGAGTGGGCCCAATGTACCAGCACCCGGGTTTTGCCGGCTCAAGGCTCTAGTTTTTTCTACCTCTTTTCTGTGTGGTTGAGTACTCCTGAGCTAATCAGCTGCAACAGTCTTTCGTTTGCATAAAAAGCTCACAGAAATAATTCTGAAACCAAACGGCTGATAGATACACTTGGCCAATAGCACATAGTATAGCATTTAGCAAATAATGAAAATTGTTCTCTCTCTCTTTTTTTTTTTACTCAGTTCAGTTACTCTCTAGTGGTAAGAAATAAGTTAGATAAGTTGTGTATTTGTGAATAGTACCGGAATGGCCTGACATGCAGCATTATATATATTTGATAAATTTCAGCCCTTAATTAAATAAATAATTCTGACTGTATTTTGTGAATTGCACTCAGGGTTTAGAGTTGTAGAGGTTAAAACAAGCCTGTGAAATTCAGTGTGGTGTCAGCCCAATCTGTGTTGCACCATTAGAAGTCTAGTACACAATGTGCCTGGCACTGGGTCCCATGCTAATCTCTGTTAAGAGTTTGTTTAGGTAGAAAGGAGACTAATTGGTGATTATGCTCTTCCTGGGGAAGTGATAGTGGAGCAGGAAGGAGTTGGGGAGAAATTTAAAGGATAACATACAGCAGAGGCTTAAACCTCAGTTCTTCAAATCCAAGTTAACATGTAGGCTAAAACAATACTGTTGAATCACTAGAATCCAGTTTGAAGGTTGTTTTGGATGGACTAACCAGTTCATATTCAAAGTGGTGCGGGTGGAGAATCTCATAAATTCTAACTTGTGTCATTATATCCCCCTTTTATGTCACTTTTCCATTTCCTCTTGTTGTGTTAGTTTTTTCTCATCTAGTCTCTTATATCGGTGTGTTTCACTCTGATTCAATCATTTGTAGGCCAAACCAGCACATTAAAAAGCCACAAAAGTTCACCCAGTTACAATAAAAAAGGCTTTGTCACATTGTTCAAGAATTCTCAATAATTGATAATGAATTGGTCATGTCCTGATAGGACTTTATCTGAATCTGGACCCAGATGATGGTTTGTTTGTTAGTAGACTTTATTCTATGGCCTACGTTTCATCTACACATCTTAGGCATGTCTTACATTATCAATCAAAGGAAGGGAGCCATTTGTATCAATTTGTATCTGGAGAGTTGGGAGTTTTCCTAAAACATCAACTTAATATTCCTGCTAGTATGTCAGCAAGTTGCACTTTTGCAGAGTTGTGTTGAAGGATTTATATGCATGATATTTCCAGATACAATCATCATATCTGATGTTCTAATCTTGATAACTCTGTACCCTGGTATGAAGAACTGTGTGGGCATGTGCAGACAAACTGTAAAGGTTGGGGTGGCTGATAAAAGACCAGGCTGCAATGCTCTGCAAACTTTTTCAGCTCTGCTTCGTGTTGTAGCTCTGTGTTCAGCAGAGCAACAAAATCTCTTGTGGTTTGATCTGTAATAATAGCCAGTGAGTTATGGATGCAGAGGTGTGTGTTTGTAGCTTTGGACCACTAGATGGAGGCAGTGTTCGATCAGTGAAAGAAAGAAGCAGCATGTCAATTCTACTTACAGTGGTGTGAAAAAGTTTTGACCCCCTCCCTGATTTCTTATTTTTTGCATGTTTGTCACATCTAAATGTTTCAGATCATCCATGAATTTCAAACATTAGTCAAAGACAACACAATTAAACACAAAATGCACTTTATAAATGAAGGTGGTTGTTATTAAGGGAAAACAAACAGAATTCACGGTTCCATTTATCACACGGTTCCATTTATCACAGCAAGTCTTCCAGGTCCTGAAGCAGCAAAACAGCCCAAGACCATCTAAATAAGTTTCTGGCCTGCAGTTCTTTGGATGTTGTTGTGGGGTCTTTTGTGACCTCTTGGATGAGTCGTTGCTGCTCTTGGGGTAATTTTGGTCAGCTGGCCACTCCTAGGAAGGTTCACTAAATGGTAAATGGCGCTTTTACAGTCAGAGACACATCCACCCATTCACTCACACAAGCACACACACATTCACACACCAGCACCAGTTGCACTGGGAGCAATTGGGGGTTCAGTGTCTTGCTCAAGGACACTTCAGCATATGGCACACTCAGGGGATCGAACCGCTAATCCTTCGGTTCATGGACAATCCGCTCTACCTACTGAGCCATAGCCGCCCCGCCCCGCCACTACTGTTCCATGTTTTCACCATTTGTGGATAATGGCTCTCACTGTGGTTCACTGGAGTCCCAAAGCTTTAGAAATGGATTTAGAACCTTTTCCAGACTGATAGATATCATGTACTTTCTTTATCATTTGTTCCTGAATTTCTTTGGATCCCTGCTTCATGTCCAGCTGTTGAGGATCTTTTGGTCTACTTCACTTCTGTCAGTCAGGTCCTATTTAAGTAATTTATTGGGTGAGAACAGGTGTGACAGTAATCATGCCTGAGTGTGTGGGTGCTAGAGAAATTGAACACGGGTGTGATGAACCACAGTTTAAAACACTAGTTTTATTTTAACAGGGGAGGCAAACATTTTTTTACACAGGGCCATTCAGTTCAGATCAGTTCTGTTTATATAGCGTCATTAACAATACAGGTTGTCTCAAGACACTTTACAAAACCCCGCCTGAAACCTCCAGAGCAAACCTTAAGGTGATAGTGGAAAGGATGGTCATGTAGGTTTGGATGTTTTTCCCTTTATGATAAAAACCTTAATTTAAAAACTGCATTTTCTGTTTATTTGTGTTATTGTTGACTATTTTTAATTAGTTCAATGATCTGAAACATTTATGTGTCCAACATGCAAAAAAATAAGAAATAAGAAAGAAGGGAGCCACTTTTTCACACCACTGAACTTAGAATAACAAAGAATGTTGTACACAACAGGAGGACTTTTTAGTACATTGGCTTTTCCTCAGCTTGAACTCAACTCTTATTTATTGGCTTAATAAATGAAACAATGTAGAGTTCAACTGAGCTAAATGATCCGCAGTCACGTCACAACCAAATAAATTTTTTTAGTAACGCGGCTGTGGCTCAGTAGAGTAGGTAGAGTACCGAAGGGTTAGCAGTTCGATCCACAGAATGTGCCACATGTTGAAGTGTCCTTGAGCAAGACACTGAACCTCCAGTTGTGTGAATATGTGCGTGCTTGTGTGATGTGTCTGTGACTGTAAAAGCGCTTTGAGTACCAATAGGTAGAAGAGCGCTATATAAAAACAAGACCATTTATCATTTAATGAACAGTTTATGATGACAGTATGTGACATCTGTGTGTATTAGAAACGAAGACCAACCTAAATGCAGCACATGACTTTAGCTTCTCTTCTTCTTGTTTTTCAGGTGTATAAGGTGTGCAGTGACACCTTTGACTCCTATGACCAGCACTATGGAAGGGGACTAGATAAGGACACTATAAAAGATGGTATGTGTGTGTTTATGTGCAACTCTGCCCATTGACCTTTATCTTACAATGTCTTAAAACATTCTTTTATAGGAAACTGCTGATGTTAAATGTTTCAGGGTTTCATAGCCGCTGTATTTAATGTAGTTCGACTTTGTACTACACTGATCTCTTAGTTTTCTTGTTTTCATATTTATTTGCATTCTTCTTCTTGCATTGTAAAGCACAAAGCGTATAAAGTGTTTGGGAAGTGATGACAGGCTTCAAGTCCCACGTATCCTAACTCTTTTCCCCTCCTCTCCCCTCTCCTCCCTCCCCTCCCCTCTCCTCCCCTCCCCTCCCCTCTCCTACCCTTTCCTCCCCTCCTCTCCCCTCCCCTCCCCTCCTCTCTCTTCCCCTCTCCTCCAGGCTTGGCTAAATTCTTTGACAATGGAGTCAGTCTGAGAAAGGATGCAGTGACATCCAGCATCCGTAGAGTCCAACGGATCCTCCACTGGTTCGAGTCACAGCGTCAGTTGGCCTTTTACGCCAGCTCCCTTCTCTTTGTGTACGAGGGCCTTCCCTCATCTTCCTCCCCATCCTCCCATTCTTCCCTCCACAGCAGTTCATCGACGAGTCTGACTGCCAAGACGACCCCCATGTTGCTGTTGGCGGGTGATGGTGGCCGGGCCGGGGAGGCCAAAGTGCGACAGGATGGGGCGGAACAGGAGGAGGAAGTGGCTGAGTACAACAACAACAACATTCAGGTGGCAGTGCCCTGGGACTACAGCACAACCACTATTTACACCAATCACAGGAAAGGTGGTGACCACCTCTGTGCCAAGGGCCATCTCCACGACAACAGTGATGATACTGGTGTTGGGGAGAAGACGGCGAGCTCTGTTTCTGGAGGTAACGTCTCAGAACGGTGCGAAGAAGACAACTCTGTATGGAAACGAACAGGAGAGCTGCAACAACCACCGAATGGAAATGGAAACAAATCACAACTGGAAAGAAAGGATGAGAAGGAGGAGAGGAGAAGGAGAGAGGAGGAGATCATAGGACGAGGGGGCGAAGCTACAGATGGGTGTGCAGTAGATAAGGAGGTGGAAGTCAGGATGATTGACTTTGCCCACGTTTTCCCGAGCGAGAGCCATGATCAGGGCTACATCTACGGCCTGAAACACCTGCTCACAGTGCTGGAGCAGATCCTTTGTGACGCTGCGTAGAGCGCCCCCTGTCTTTACCTCCTGACGTGCTCACAGAACCGCTATGTCCTCCCATCAACCCTCCTTACTTCTCAGTCAGACCTTCACAGGAGAGAGGGACGAATCAAAGAAGTCAATATTACGACACAACCATCATCACTATCATCATCTCACCATCTGTGTGTGTGTTTGTGTGTGCGTGTTTGTGTGTGCGTGTGTGTATGTGCGTGTATTAGAGGCTGACACCTGTGGTCAGCAGCATTACATGCACTAATCAATCCATGAAGGCATTACGACTGCGTACTTAAACACAACATCTTCAGCTGGTGATTTACTAATGCTCCCAAAGGCTCCAACTTAGGGCTGGTGATGGAATGACTGAAATTTACCAGAGATTTTTTCTATACCTCTTACAGCAAAGACCTTTTTTAATATTCCTGCTTGTATCGTGCCATTTTGGCACCACTATTTTTGACATCATATTACGAGTTAAATCCGAAATTCATCAGGCTTCATATGGCTCATAAAATCAATGCAGCAGTTTCTGGAATATCTGGTTCTTCCTATTAGTTGTCATGGAGGCTCAGTAGCTGTTATGATTTTCACTGATCTGAATTTCTCAAGGGTGTTTGCTGCAGCGTTTAGATCGATCAAAGATCAATTTTTCAGTTTCTGTGAACCCAAGGCGAATGCCTGAAAGCGTCTTCGTGTGTGTTGTTGAAGAGGAGGCGTGTTGGACTGTGCAGTCCGCCCTCGTACAATACGTAGAAGATGTTGTCTAGTGAAACCTCTGACACAACATTCACAACACTTTCTACATTCTGGCCATTTAGCTGCACATCACCGTGACAGCGGTCAACTGGATTTGGTTTACAGTGTACAGTGAACCGTCAAATTAGAAACAAAGCAGCTGCTGGAAATAGAAGTCATAGCTAATCTGGCTTCAGTGACCTGGTGAAGATTACACTGACAGATTGTCTGTCCCTTTAAGAGCATGTGGTAAAGCAAGAAGCTTGGAGAATGTTGGAGTTTTAGTTGGGTTGTCTTTTACTTTTGTTTAAACCACTGTCCACAGGTATATAACTCAGGTATTTACTTAATAATACTACTATTGTCCTCTCAGCAAAATTATCCTCCTGCTGTCAGTTCAGTTGTGAACGGTATTAATATATACTGTATATTCTTAGTCAACGTTTATCTTATCTCATGATTGAACTTATCTCATACACAATGAGAATATTGTGGCTGTTTTAATTGTTGTTGTATATTTTAAACTGCCAAATCACCTCTCCTTTCAGAAGCCTGTGTGGTTTTATTTCTTGTTTTTTTTTTGTTTATTCCAGTTATTTGGTGCCTCCTCTGTCCCTTGCCTGGTTTGAAGAACAGGATTTTACTGGAGACGTTCTACCTTGTACTCACCCTTTTTAAAGTGCTCCTTATACCTAAAGGTGACACTGCTCATGCACATGTTGGATTCCTGAGTCATTGTCCTAGCGTTAACCGTGAGTTAGTCTGTGATATTAAGTTATTAAAATGAATTCATTCTTAACTGGACATCAATAGGAAAATCAGTCTCACCTCCAAATTCTGGAGAGATGATTTTTTTTTATCATTATTATTTGTTTTGTTTTGTTGGCAGAAGGGATGTGACATATGATGTGATTAATTCACATGATATTAGCTAATATGATATAACCTCCCGCCCCCTAAGAATTTTACGATTGTAGTGAAAAGATACATGAAACATGCTGCTTTAATGAGAGTCAGTCAACAGAAAGTGACAGAGATGGAGAGAGAGACAGCAACGGAATGGTTTTATGTCTTGTTTTTTTCTTTTTCTTTTTGTTCTATGTGCGTTCTTGGCTTGGTGCAGAATGTCAGGGTACTGGTTGTAGGTAAAACAAAAGTCAGCACTTGTTTTTCCACTAATCTGCTGGTGAGTGCTTTTATTTTTTTATTGTTTATTCATTTGGTATCATTGCATAATATGCATTTTTATGCTAATACTCAAGCTGATGCAATGGACTATTCTATTATGGTCATAGCAGGTTTCGTGATGGTGTATTAATAGCGCAGCTCTCTGTTGAAGGTTCCTCTCAGAAGAATAGATTTTTGGACGTTGTGCAGTCATGACTTTCATTCTGGCCTTCATTAGCAGATCAACGAGATGTGAGTGGTGTGGCTTCTGCGAAGATTTTACTTCCCAGAAGCCACATTTAGAGCCAGATTTAATTCCTACTGTGAACCCTGGAGTGGAAATAGTTTAGTTGTATGTATACGTATATTTGCCCTGAGTTGTGACATGTCAGGTTCACAGCAAGATGAGACTGGATAGTATGGAAGCTTGCACTCTGTGATAAGACAAGATAACGTTACATGAGCCAGGATGACCTGTGGCTCAACAGTCCAGCGATAGATTAATGTGATGAATGCAGCATGGTGATGGCAAATGAAAAGGTTTGTTTTTAAGTCTGGAGTATTCGTGTGTTGTTTGGGTGCCGCTGCGTGGACTGGTTTTCTGACTGGCCTCTTGTTCACTGACACTGGAGCTGATTAATAAGGTCATGTTAAATCTCGCTGCCCCAGTGCATCACAAAGCCACCTAATTTTACCCACCAATAATATGTTCAAGCCTCCTCACATCGTAGATTGTAATATACAAATATAAATGAAAATCCTGATATTTTGTAAATGAACATGATTAAATGTATTTTGGTTTTAATCTGAATTTCAGTGTAATTAATATTAACATGGCCTCTTTTTAATAACCTGATCGTTGGTTTGAAATAATCAACATGGATATTAAGGAGTCTTTTAAAGGATGTTTGTGGGAATGAGGGATTTTTTAATTATTTTTATAAATCATTGCCTTATTTTCTGTTGATGTCTCCATGTGGTCTCCATGTTTTGAATATTGATCATTCCAGCAGCTTTGTGAACTTCCTCTCTGATTTTCTGGCTTGCTGTGTGTGTCATTGCTAATTAAAAAACAAAACAGAAAAACATATCATGCATTTGAAACAGGGCATTGTTCATGGATATTGCGTCGGAGTGATGCAACATTATACTTTTAATCCCATTGAGAATCGTGTGGAAAACGTCATGTTGCTGAGACATCTTGCTTCGGTGTAGGTGGGCAGCTTTAGCAGCAGCACATTCGCTGCGTTTCTGACATTGCACTTAATTTTAATCGTGTAAACACCAGCATTTTAGTAGCACACTGCTCATATGGTAGAAATAGAAACTTAAATATTCATTTATACAAGGTGTAGACAGAATTAGGAAGTAGAAATATTAATTGGTAAAAAGTAATCTATTTTGAGGTGTATAATGAATCTTCATAACACAAATTGATGTATAAAGTATGTACAATTTGAGTAAATTAGTTAAATTATGCATAACTATTCTGGTTATTTAGTCTTTCATTGACTAACCTTCAGTCTTCTTTTATCCCTACAAGCAAATGATGGCACTGGAGTTGTCCCAGGTTCAGGGTGTAAGACTAACTTCTCTTGCCAGTCAGTAGAGACTGTGGCTTCGCTACTGGCCAACGCTGCCCACTTCCTCTGTCTCATGATGTTGCAGCACAATGTCTGGATGCAATTCTAATTGTATGTAAAGAGTCTTGTTTATTACACACTCGGTATCATATTGAGCCGTCAGATCACACGTGGCCACGCTGGCTGGAGGAGAGGCAAAGAGGAAACACGAGTGTCGGTGCAGCTGGTGTATCACCTGACTTGTCACAACTGACTTAGGATGTAAAGTCTGACAGTGACTGACATTCTAAACCCGTGCTATCATTGCTCTCTACAAACACTCTGTTCATTTGTTTTTACATAGAAGCTGTTCTCCTCTCAGCCAGGTAAAACTAGAGGCCAGAACTTGATTGGACTTCTTTATATTGTAGAGGGTATGTTTTTTTTAGCAGACTAATGGAGCTTATGTGTGACGTCTGTTCTTCACATTTCTTTCTCTTGTGAGCAGCCAAACATTATGGCTTGCTCCAATAGGAAAAGCTCAGGTGTGTTAGTTAAGGTTGAAGGCAGGTGTTTTCTGGTCCCTTATCACATCTTACTTGGACACATAATGGAGGTGAACCGCCGTTAATACACCTGCACTTTCCCTACTGAGATGAGTCACAGTGTCTACTGTGAACAGGTCTGTTAACAAACAGTTGCTTCCCATAAAGAACCTTGAAGGTGGTGCCACTTGTTATATGCGGCTACAGATTATGTGTACTCTACATTATGCCAGACATTGTCAAAGCTTATGGTACACTTGGTGTGCTGTGTAAGATGTCCTATGTCCCTCATTTCCAGTCAGCTGTTCTTGTCATCATGCAGTTGGATGCACGTGCTTAACAGATCTGACCAACTCAAGTCATGTAGTGATCATCTTCAGAATTCATGACGTCAGCCTTGAAATGAAGATCTGATGGAAAGTTCAGCTAATCCCAGCATTCAGTTATTTAAAAAGCATTCTTGGCATTGGACTACATTGTCAGTAACAACTAGAAATCAAGCCCTAGCAATAACTTCCTTCAGCTCAAACATTGCCTCATTACTCCTGCTTGTGTTGGAGCTTCCAGCTGTGCCACCTGGGTTTATGATGCTGCGTTTGTGTCATGCGGGAAAAGATCCAAGCAAACTAGCTCTCATAATGAAATCATATCCTTCGCGGCATTTCCAACATGTTTAATGGGCTAGGCTGCATTCACCGGTTTTGGACACGAGATGAGCTGCATTTCAGCTGTCTTTCCTTTCTGACACAAATACAGCATTAGAGAACGTAAAGATGTGCTTGCAAACACATTTCCCTCACGGTCCTCGAAGGTACTAATGGGGTTCAGATTGGCTGAAGTGTCCTCCAACACAATGCTTCCATTTAAGTGTCTTCATGCAAAGACTCATGGAAACTGTAGGTGTAAATACACAGTTAGTGTGGCTGACTCTGGGGTGGAGCAGTGTGACTGCTGTGGTGTGATGTTGCCATCATGAAAAAGAAAAAAATACCCTAAGGATTGACATTGTTTCCAGTTCAGCTTCTCTGCCAGTTTTGGATTTCTATGAAGTCCAACACATTGGGTTTTAAGGAGAAACTGGATTCGGACTGCCCTGTGACTGTGTAATAAAAAAAAACAATTTAAAAAACTGAGCTCTTAAATTCCTCACTGTGGATGAGTGTTAGAGTTTTGATATACTGGATTTAACATGTCTTATAATGAGCCTGAAGCAGAACATTAAATATCTGTGTACAGAAGGAGAGGAACCCAAGCAGTACTAGTTCCTCTCCTCATTATTTTTTCAACAATAAAAATATTAAACAGTTTAATGATTTGTGTCATTTCTGGAGTCTGTACTTTGAACAGTTTGATAGGTCAGCTCTTAACTGGCAGTTGTTTTCATAGACATCAAGAAACAGACACCAGTGTCTTTGTGATGAGTTCTTAATGTCACTGCGCACAAATCCTCCAACTCATAGGAGCAAGTACATTTTCAGCATCATGACATGGATCATTGGGTTTATGTGTTCAGCTGCAGTGAATGAACAGTAAAAGCTGGGGATGTTGTTTTAAAATATTGTAATCTTGGGGACATTTCGACATGGGTTCTCTTAATGAACTGTATAAACAGCACATACAAATACTGTATTCACGTAGAGTAAATGTATATCTTAAAAAACAATCTTTGAAAGCCCTTCATACCTCAGGTACCTCCCACAAGTGGGCGTAGTGACAGCAGTTTTCAGGAACACGTGAGCCAGCAGACAGCCTCAATAATCTATTATAGTATCAATCAATTTCAACAATAATATCTGCTCAACTAAATAAAGAGAAACACCATTGTTACTTTAGGGAATGAAAGTAATGTTGGTCAGTCCAATGAGGATCAAGAAGTCAGGACCCAGAGTAAACTGTTGTGAGAGTGGTTGGATAGACACTTAAAAGAAGAAGTTAATGTCAGCAATTCTTAAAATGTTTCTGAATTTCAAACTTTATGATCACTTCCAGCTTTACATGAAACTGATACAATATTTCCGACAGCACAACACAAAATTATCAGAGCTTTCAGCCTGTCATCACATGCCTGAGATGCTCGCAACTCTTTAACTCATTAAATTACAAAAATAGCATCTGTGCAATACAGAAACCTGAAATGTTTGTTGGCACATTATAAATGTCTAAAAAAATCACTTGTTGCCCTACATTTACATAGTATAAACAGAATCTCTCATCTACACTTTAATAGTAATCAAAAGGACGAACAATGTGAAGCATAAAAATTGTAGTTGAATTTAAAATGTGACAGCTTGACACCTATACACTTTCATAAAAAAGTATTGTAGTAATCAGAAATATCACTGAGGAACTTGAAGACATGAAGTTACAGCATTCGTTAAAGTGCACCATAAGCCTATTTGTCAGATCATTTCTTAGCACTTTCATTTCAAGTCTTGAGTCACACCAATGTGATACTCACCATGTATCCATTTCCCAAAACACAGAACTATTTCTTATTTAAATCAGTTAGCGCAGGTGATCTGACAGGGTCATTTGATTTTGTCAGACTAAAGTCTTACTGCCACAATTAACATGTCCATTTTCTATTTGCATATGTGATCACAGTGAATGTAAAGTGAAAATCCTTTTCCTATAGAATGCCCAACTATCTGCAGTTGATTTTTATTACATGTGCACAACAGATAGTTAGTTTCCACATCAAAATGTTTGGGGATAGCCATGGAAAACTGGAGGTGGAGGAAGACATTCTTCTGCTGCGATTTGAGAAGTTTTGTTTCTGCTTATAGTCTCTTTAAGGCCTGGGGGTAGTACTTCAGGAAAATCCTGTGGGCAATCTCATAGGTGTCTCCCTGAGGTTTGGTTGGGTACTTTCTGCCATTGTAAATGAACCCCCTTTCTACCCGGAAAACTGCCTGATTGAAAGCATCCTCCTTGAATGGTCGTCCAGTGTTCAGACACTCTACCAGTGTATGAACGAACAGTATCCATCGCTGGGCGTAGTAATCCTCC
Organism: Mugil cephalus; assembly: GCF_022458985.1. Lineage (NCBI taxonomy): Eukaryota > Metazoa > Chordata > Actinopteri > Mugiliformes > Mugilidae > Mugil > Mugil cephalus. The sequence continues at coordinate 23,260,494 of NC_061785.1, forward strand.
ATAAGGCCCCCCCATTCCTTGCTGGCATAGTCCAAGATCTCACCACTGGGACCCCATAAAGTGACCTGGTTTCTTGCATTCATTTCATAGAGTTCTGCCTCCTTTTCATTCAGGGCTATGGATCGTGCCTGCTCCAGCCATGTCCCCAACAGGAAGTTGCGGTCGCTACTGAGCAAGCGATTGAGCTCGGGCAAGAGATCATAAACCAGCACACCACCTGCTGTCAGCAGTTCTGGCAACTTTTGTTTATAGAAAGCATCTGCAATGTCCAGGTAAAAGTACGATGTCATGACTTGTAGGACTTGCCGAGTAACATCCACAAGATCGTATCGAAAGGTCTCCTTAGACATGAGAGAAGGCGCCGCCTCCATAAAGAGTTTCCAGGCTTTGCCCAAATCAGTAGGGTCGTACCAAAGGTCAGTTCTCAGGTGAAATGAAGGCCGGCGCACCAGTGGACTATGGTTGTGGTTACGATAATGTGGCTCTGTGCAGTTGTATACACTGGCGAACAGAAGCCTCCATGCGGCAGTAAGGTTTTCTTGTGTGCTGCCATAGCGGCGTACAGCATAAAGCGACACCCACTTGGCCAAGTTGACAGGCTCCTTGCGCCAAGCAAGTTCACTCATCAGCTCATATATCACAGGATTCTGCTCAATACCCTCCGGTGTCATGCCTATGCCTACGAGAGTGGAGTTTGGGAAATTCAAGGCTTTGAAGGGCCCTGAATTGATGCTCTCAACAGTGCCATATAAACCACTGTTACCCCCAAAATTGTGCAACATACACCAGATGAAGGGCTGTCCAAAGAAAGAGTTGGTATAGGAGAAGATTGGTTCTGTCTCTGCAAACAGGTCCAACACAATCATTCGCCCGAGGGGGACACCGTGTAGTAGGGCTTGAATCTGGGCCGGCTTCCAGAACGTTTGATCACTGAAGAACAGCCAGCCTTGCATTAGCCAAATTGCCTGAGGATCAACTGGGGAGAAAAAACGAGATTTGGATGAGGGTCAAGAATAGGACAGTTCTCAAACATGGCTGAAAATCAGCAGGAAGTCTGAGGGGGGTTGTCTGTGTAAGAGATTGGACAACAGGTCATCCACGGGTCATCAAACTAGGGCAATGTTTGTACTTGCATCATAACAACGTCCAGTGTGAGGTTTACAACACAGGAATTCAGTAGGACATTAGTCACCGAGACACTCACCTGAAGTCATTGAAGCAAAGACAGCTTTACTGACTGCAGACAGGTAGGTGGGGTCAGAGGAAGGTGGAGTCATCTCATTGAAGGTATCAGTGTTGTAGATATGATCCGTCCCAAATTGCTTCACCACCTGAGACAGATAAAGGGACCCTATCTGCAGGAAAAGTGGGTCCCGGGGGTCTAAGATATAGGAACATGAGAAGCTGCAGTTGAAGTGAGCCCAAGACCCCAGTCTGGTTACATTAGCATCTGGATACAGCCTGAAACACAAGGAGCACATATGTGAAGCAAAGGTGCCTGACGTAGTATAGGTCAAAAGCTCCACCTCCTCCAGTTGGGCCAATTTAAAACACCAAAGATGGTTTGTCTCGTTTTATGTAGTTAATATAATGCTGATGCATGTTCAAGTGTCTATTTTTTAGAGGAGTATGGTTTTAGTTAGTTATTTGATGCAACAGAAACAGGATGTGACATCATGATGACTAAAAGCTGCATGGAAGTCTTTTGACTTTTGACTGTCCTGTAACAATGCGAGAATATGGAAAACATATATACATATAATCCCCCATGAGAGCAGTATTAATCAAACAAAAAAGTGAGTGAGTCTGGAGGAAGTGTTGATGGTTCACTGATAACGCGGATCTGCCTAGCACCACTCTTGTACCAAACTGCCCAGAACTCCAAACTCGAAAGATGGTGCAACCCATATCCCTGGAATTCTAGTTTCAGCTTGACCAATGCAAGGAAGTGGGGATGTGTTGTCCACATTTACATACAGTCTGATCTCGGTTTATCTTTAGCCTGTTTGGGGAGCCAAACTGACATGGATCTGACTATAAGCCTGAATGTGAGTAAAACATTGTTTGCCAAGTTGTCCTGACAAGAAAAGCTTGAAAAATAAATAAAAATAACATAAATAAATTGGAATAATATGTGTATATATATATATATATATATATATAGTTACAGGGTATGGTGTTGTGCTGCCTGCACTCTGGGACATCCAGGGGTAAGGAGATGTTATTATTGTTATTATTATTATTACAAAAACTTTAAGTTGACATTTCTAAATACTTCTTTTCTTTTCATTTGACTTTACAGTTATTATTATTGTTACCTGACAATCTGATAATCACTATTATTATTATATAACTCTGTAACTATCAATACTACTGTCTTTAATATCACTGCATTACTGCGCATCTTAACAATTCTTTAATGACCAAATTCAACCATTTAATAACACAAGTATATTTAGGTTAAGAAACAGATTTGCATAAAATATTAAAATACCAGTGGTGGTATTAGTCTCTAGCATTTATAGACCTGTATTTCCTTGTGTAAGCAGAAATACTGTACATATAATAGTGGAATACTGAGATAAAAACAATGTTGACTCACCTGAGGATACCCTTGGGAATGTTTCCAGAGAAAGCTGGCAGCACAGGGATCATGCCAAAAGATCTCATTCGCTCTAAGATTTTAAACTGAAAAGTGAGGAGAAGTGATGTGAGATGATTGATTCCACAACAGCTTGACAACAGAAATTCATCAGAGAACATTTTAAATGTACAGATTATTTAAGGAAAGTATAGCCTGCAAGCAAGACAACTGTGACAGGAAGTTGGGAACAGATGATGCTCCAGCAAAGATCTGCTGGGCCAATCAAAATGCTTAGATGGACTTTATGCAGTGATGGACAGAGAAGTAATCGAAATGTAGTCATACATGTAATTTTTCTCTGCAGCAGATGAAATTCAAGGAATCAATATGAGCTACAACTTGGAAACATTTTTTTTTTTTTTTTTTTTAATTGCAATTTTTTTCTGGAAGGGTGTAGGGAACTCGCACTAGTTGCCCTCATGTAAGAGGTTTACAAGCTGCTTTGTACAACGCTATGTTCCCTCGGATCTCTACAACAGAGGGGAAACTAGCAAGATCTGTAGAACCATCTGTTTTTCCTGTGGGTCTACACGTGTCATCACAATTGTATCGACAGTAGCATTTTTACCACAAGCCATCAGAAAAGTGCACTTTGTTTCTATAAATTTCAAAATGGTCTCTTCAAATAAACAGCCGGCGCTGGTGAACTCTATGAAGCCATCAGTTTAGCAGTGTGGCATAATTATGGACCACAAAATGTAACTGGTAGTTTTAGCCGATGACAGTATCCTATCAGCCATGGACACCACTCTGTATCTGCAGTGTATCTTCAAAGGTTTTGTGTAGATTGGTTCTGTTGTGCATATATATTCTGGTCTTCATTGGGGTGATACAATCTGAGGCATGAGGAAGCGGGGATGGATGAAATGAGTCATGTTGTCGCCTCATCTTTCCAAAATGTGGTAGTGGGCAATCCCCATCTGGAGTGTGCCCAGAATGAGACAGAGCCACAACATTCACTACACCTTTTTAGGTGTAGAGAAAGAAGAATAGGCAGTGGTGAAGAAGGGAGAGGACTGATACCAGAGTGAGAGGGAAGCTGAGAGGGAGGAATTATTTTTAAAGACCTGAGGTAGGGTGGTGCAGAGAGACAGTTCAATAAAAAAAAACAAAAAAAAAAACATTATTCTTCATTATTCTGCTTATAGATATTTAGACAATCACACATTCACACATTCACACATATACACACACACACATACACACACACGCCAATAAAATATTATTTATTTCATTAGTTTAATCCAATCTGTGTGATACAGGAATTGAAATGCATAAATGGCAAAGCCCCTTTGCAAAAAATTTGGAGGTATGGGAACTAGACAGACATTATGTCTGGACAATAAAATGATGGACTTCCAGTATAACGGCAAAGATGTGTATAAAGAAGGGGCAGCCACCATTCACAGTGATACAGAAGTCTGGTGGAGGGTATTTCATTTAATATGTAGCAGACATCATGGCATCCAGTTAATGTTCTATCTTGAGATAAGACAAACTGTGTACGTTGTTTTAATGGTGAGGAGACTTGCCATCTGAACCCAGGGATACCAAGAGTCACAGCTTATTGTAAACAATGTACATCTTTCTAAAGAGAACAACATGTTGTGCCATTTTAAAACTACAATTTCAAAACAACAATGTAGGTCAAGCCTGGTGTCAGTCTGACCTCTAACCCAGAAAAAGAGAGGCCCAATGGTCAGGTCCATTGAGTTTCATCATCAGCGCAGAGAGAACATGAACAAAAGTAGAAAATGAACTGTTTCCCACCACTAACACTTATTCACTAATAAAGTCGATTATCAGAGGAAGTATCTCTTCCCATTGTTCAACTCATCTTGTTGGTCCTGTCAGACAGGTTGTTTTACGCCTGTTGAGAAGACAGAGATACGGCATGAACTGACCTGCATTCCAGAGAACAGGAAGTAATCTGTAACAGGTGATTCCCAGTGTTGTACTGCCACACCTTTAGGAACATCCACTCAGACGCTACCTTGAGAAACTCCGGCCTGCACCAAAAAGAGTTCCAAAGGTGGGAGGCATCCAGCCAGCTAAAACCATGACGAAGAAGGCTAAACCCTCTGAACTCATGCCCAATGACAAGTGGTTGACTTTGGAATATTAATTTGAACCTTACGTTTAATCTCATGATCTCGAGAGCATGGTTTAGCGTAGCCTTAACTGTAGTCCAAGTACACACATTCTCTCTTACATAACTGACCATGTAGTCATAGTTAACTTCTCATTATTATGTAGTTTACAAACAGAATCATTTTATACCACATTCTCTTGTTTGTTCCTTTGGAATAGGGAGCTGCCAATGAGCAAACCTTAGATCATGTTGAGGGGACTCTTCCTCTTATGAAAGGTGGATGACACTAAGGAAAAAGAGAAAGGAATTTCCTGCCAGTCGTGTGCAACTGAATGGAAAGTTGCCCAGTCTATAGTACTGTATATCGAAGGTTCGGGCTACAACGTGATAGGAGGTATCCCTGGCCAACCAATACAGAACAATGACAGATCCTCCAGGATGGTCATCATAGACCCGAAGGATGCCTCGGAGAGAAGTCTTTTCTGGTATCTTCTAAGTACATGATTCAGCTAGCCATACTGCCTGGAGAAAGAAAAACACCAAACACTATATATCAAGTTCTCTCTTACAAATTAAATCAAATGTATTTTTATGTGCACTGTAGGTGGTTATACATAACATACAGTGGTGCATAAATAAATAAAAATCAATAAATGTTGTGACATCTTCTATGTAATGACCAGTCTTGCTAGAGCACAGACAAATACTGTATGTAATTTCAGGCTATATAAATAACTTGTCATGACTTCATTTGAACCCTTAAGAAACGCCAAGATTGACCATTGACCATTGTGGAACACGGAAATTTAAGATTGGGAATATTAAACAACAGAAAAATGTTTCTATTAGACTACTAAGAAAGCATTAAGTAAAATAAATCCAAGTTTCAAAAGGCACTCTCTATTCAAGCAGGCCGAGAATAGAACTTTCAGGACTAAAATGTATTGAAAATGCTGTTGACCCTCATATCTGGAGAGAGGCATTCACTTCTTCAAACACTTTACAGAAGAATAGATTTAGCAGTAGGTGTGTAGATCATGGTCTGGATGGTTCAAGATTATATCTTTTTAAAAAGGACTGTCAGTAATTAATTAGAAAAAATGACTAACAGTGAGCCATGCATCTTCAGTGCTAATAATGTCAAACAGGTATGAGTATTTTATATGTGAAACTGTGGTCTCTAGGACTGAGAGAGAAACTGGTTGAAACAAAGTAAGCACTGCACAGTGTGATTCTGTAGAAATTAAGTCTGATATAAGGGCAAAGCCGCCAACAATAGTCTAGTCTATAGGCTAAGTACATGCACAAAAATAAAACCAAGAAAGAAGTTTACATACCTCTACATTTTCAGCCAGTATGAGAAAAAACATTCCTGATGGCCGTATCCAAATTGCGTGTAAGAGGTCAACCCAAGTGATGCAACAAAACTGACAAATACTTTTGGTGAGTGACCATTAAGGTCCAGTGTTGTGGTTATCGTGTCTGATAAGTGCATAGCTTGCTGTGTTGAAGTTGATACACAGTTTAAAATCACGTAGGATGCACACAAGTACATGTTGTATATATAATTCCATTTGTGTACTATACTACATGGAAGAATAAGAATAGAAATTTCCCAAATAAAACACTGTGTCAGTTTTAAAGGGTTTTAGTGGGTGTGGAAGAATTAGACTGTATTGAGATGCATGGGAAGGTTTCAGTACTTGGAGGTAGAGCTGGTTCACATGCCAGGACTGCGGTATGGGTCCACCAAACTTGAACATGTTTCCCATGCGGTTCCAGGCAAGAAATGCCGGACCAGAGAAGAACTCATCGATCTCTGACTGGTTTAACCCAAGAGCACGGTAAACCTAAAGGCACAAAAAAGCTTTTGAGTTCATATTTACATTCTGTACAAACAGCACCAAGTATCCGCTTCTATCAGGCTGTCATTTCAAGAAACAGAGAAGTTTCTCCTCTTGCTCTTGTCTTCACTCCATCTTATTTCTGTTATTTCTGAAATAATGCAACTATCAAAAATGCAACAGAAGTCAAAAACGTAAATGTAAAATTAACTCCAAATGTGATATTAGATACTTTTCTGCTAAACAAGATCATCTTACAAGCTCAATAATATTTACTGTTCCAATAATGAATCAAAAACACTCAAAGACATTTACAGTAGAGTGTGATTTTCATGCTACATGCTTACCTCTTGCCAGAGAGCCTCTTGGCCAGTGAAAGCCAGTGGCAGGTTTATTCCATTGAGTGCCATCCAGTCAATCTCTCTCTCCCATCTTGGCCAGTCCCACCACACAGAGGAATAGCTAAAAGTGCAGACGTTCTGGTAATAGCGGAATCTAGAGACAAACATGGAGATATGTTGGCTTGTTTGTCCATTTTATTGTATCAGTGATAAGACTTTGACATTAAACGGAAAAAAAAAAAAAAAAAATCACAAAAATGGATCACTGAATATTGAGCAGTGGCCAAGACATTTTTTACATATTTTACCAATAAACCTCTTCTGTTTGCCTCTTCTGGTGAAACATACCTGCATTTAAGGTATTCCTTAAAGCATTTTTACAACACAACTGTGCAACCACTCCTTCCATTTGTGCAAAATAAATGGTATTTGGTCTTATCACAAAGAAATTGTTACAGTAGGATGGTTTTCACAAAATAAGTAATCAACTTAAAGACTATTTTTACGTAAATCTCTGTGGTATAAAGCTGAACTGAAGACCACACAGTCACAAGATGAACTAAATTTCATCCGGCATATGGCACACTCCGGGGATCGAACTGCTTACCCTTCAGTTTCGTGGACAACCCACTCTACCTACCTATCTACCGAGCCACAGCTCGAGCCACACTTAGTAGGTAGGTGTGCTCAGTCCATTCCAGTTATTTTATTGGAACATCTGTAAAAATCTGTTTTTTGAGTAAAGCTTAATTCATCCATTAATTTGACTCTACAATGAATAGACATTCCACAGTGATCATCAGCCAAAGCATTTCCAATTCAACCACTGCATCTAAGACTACATTTAAAAATAAAACAAAAAAAAACTTTCAATGTCTACGTTGAAATTGTGGTCGTCTCCATTTCGGGGGGACACAATGATTGGCTTCTCATTGCAATAAGATATGTTCAAGACAAAGGAAACTATTACTACATTCCTGACCAACAGTAATGTCTTAATGGTTAGCCATCTGACTGCTCCAGCTATCTGGACAAAACAGGCAATATGACAAAGGCACATAAACCATCCTGGAAGCCATTCAGATAGCAATTCAGAAAAACAGATCAATTTTGGAACCAGACTGAAATCACCCACAAGGAACAGGCAATCAGTAGTGGGACAAGTCTCCCCAGGGGTGGAACAAATCACCTATGCTACTAACACTGTGACTTCACCTTATCATCGTCTTACATTTGCCTCTTATAGTGACAGTTGTTCATGTTACAACAAGACCCTTATAACAGACTCATCAGTGACCTTCATGAGCTAAATTCAGCCTGTAGGAAGTGTGGTGTAAAGTCTTCTGTCGCAGTCTGATTCACAACAGCCTGTGTTGTAAGACAGAAGCATTGAGCTTGAAAGATGTAGACATTTACAGTAAGTGGGCTTTGAAAAATGTGTAACAAATATGGCAGTAAAAGTTTATTTTTTTGTTTTCGTGAGTACTTTCAGAGAAGAAGAGTTTGATCAGAGTCATTTGAGGTCAACTCAGTCATGGAATAGCAGGTATTTACTGAAGCATGTATGGTGTTGAGTAGCGTTGATGATTATGGATGTTTAATGAAGCATTGCAATTCAGAGTCCTCTAGTGCTGCTATATGATTAAAGCTTCTGACTAGTTATGACTGCTCACCATCACTAAGTTAAAGTCATGGGAAAACCTCACTGTGCATGCCTGCCATGGATTTTTCAGTCTAACTACTCTGCACATGACATAACTAGGGTGAGCTGATGCACGTCTAATGCACAACAAATTATTGAAAGGAAGGGTTCTTTAAAGGGACCGGCTGCACAAGTGTCTATAGTGCTCAGGGTAAACAATGAAAACAAATGTGTGACAACGCTCCATTTACCATGCACCCGTGGGTTTTGCTGTGTTGTGTTGCATTGGAGGGGGCTGGGAGTTAACCCCACCACGCCAACCCAAATACTGTCTGCACAGAATTCAAGCATGTAGAAATACCACATCATGTTCTTACATAAAGTTCGAAGTTAGAATTACAATGCTGAGTTTTTTTTTAGATGCTATTAGTTAGTTGCAAGCTATTAAATTACAACTTTCCTAGAGGATTTCTCTGTGTCTGACGTGAGAACAGTGTTAGTTGTGACGGTAATATGAATGGCTCTTCTATCTGGTAAAGGTCTGTGGCCGCCTGTGGTCTGTGGGGAGTTGGCACATATCTGATGTACAGCAGTGTGAAATGGATTTGGTGGGAAAACAACATTTTCAAAGAAGCCGTTTTGTTGAGGTCAGTAAAACTGAATTGTCAATTAATTCTAGAGGGTGCACACACATAGAAGAATTGGTACAAGTACAGCAGTCACAACAGGTCACCAGAAAGCTACTACCCACATGGATTATTCAGTATGATGATTTTAGTATTTTTATTTTTTTTAATCTTGATCTCAATAGTAAAGCACAAGGGCACAGGACAGAAACATATGTACAAGATGAGTTTAAATTTGATGTAGAAAAAAACATCTACAGCAATCACATTTGGATTACAATTAGCCCTTATACAGAGGTCCTGTGTACATCAAAACCATTGACTGTTTATACTGACAAACCCATCGTGATATCACCTGTTGGATTCTGAACCTCGAAAATACAGCCCAAAGTGGCCGGAGCCTGCGGTCGCTATGTTGAATGAGCTTTACCCCGCCCACACTCGGATACTCCAAATATGGATGGGGGGGTTGTGTTAGGGCGGTGCTAAGGCAGCCTGAACGTTGAAACACGCCTACCCAACTCTGTGCTACCGAGTTGGGTCAGACTACTGAGCTAGGCTAATCACTATCCGAGGTGCTAGCAGCTAGCTAACACAGTGCCCTCGCTCGCGGTGTGATGCCATTTATCCTGACTAAAATATAATATATAATATATTAAATACAGTTATGATTTAGAGATAAATGTCTTTAATTAAAACAAAATATTAGAGTATTAGTATTAGAGAATAAAATGAACGAGCACATTTATTATTAAAACATCAAATGATGAGTTTGAAGTTGCAGAAGATACCACTGATGTGGAAGTTGTCCTGCGTCGTATCGGTACCCAAGTCATCTGGACCCAGTGACTTCAGTGAATACCAATCAGTGGCGCTGACCTCCCACATCATGAAGACCCTTGAGAGACTCATCTTGGAGCAACTCCGGCACGTGGTCAAACCACATTTGGACCCCTTCCTGTTTGCCTATCAGCCCCAACTTGGAGTTGAGTATGTCATCTTCTTCCTGCTCAACCATATCTACACCCACCTGGACAAGACAGTGAGCACTGTGAGAGTCATGTTTTTTGACTTCTCCAGTGCTTTCAACACCATCCGTCCATCTCTTCTGGGTGAGAAGATGATGGCGATGCAGGTGGATTTCTGCCTTGTGTCGTGAATTGTTGGTACCTTACTGGCAGACCACAGTATGTGCACCTGCAACGCTGTGTGTCAGACAGGCTGGTCAACAACACTGGACAGTCCCCACAGGGGACTGTCCTCTCTTCTCTTCTCTTCACCCTCTACACCACGGACTTCAACAACTGCACGGAGACCTGTCATCTCCAGAAGTTTTCTCCAGTGGTTGGATGCATCAGCAAGGGTGATGAGGTGGAGTACAGGGCTGTTGTGGACAACTTTGCCACATGGTGTGAGAAGAACCATCTACAGCTCAATGTGACAAAGACGAAGGAACTGGTGGTGGACCTGAGGAGGACCAAGGTGCTGGTGATCTCCATCCAGGGGGTCAACGTGGACATCATTGAGGATTACACATATCTGGGGGTTCACAGTGACAATTGACTGGACTGGGGAAAGAACACTGACACCCTGTACAGAAAGGGCCAGAGTCGCCTTTATTTTCTGAGGTGGTTGAGGTCTTTTAACATCTGCAGGACTACGCTCAGGATGTTCTATGAGTCTGTGGTGGCCAGTGCTATTTTCTATGCTGTTGCGTGCTGGGGCCGCAGGCTGAGGGTAGCGGACAGCAACAGACTGAACAGACTGATACGCAAGGCCAGTGACGTTGTGGGAGTGAAGCTGGACCCTCTGACAGTGGTGTCAGACAGCAGAATGCTTCACAAGGTGAAAGCCATCCTGGACAATGAGTTGAACCCACTCCATGACGTGCTGGCCAGACACAGGAGTTCTTTCAGCACCAGACTGATCACATGATGCAACACAGAGCGTCACAGGAAATCATTCCTGCCTGTGGTCATCAACCTGTACTTATCAACTCCTCACCTGAGTGGATAACCCATATTTATTTATAAACATATTTATACTGCTAATGTATGTACAATAGCTCATATTCACTTTATTTTTATATACTTGTACATATTCCCTGATATATTATTGGACTTTGGACTCATCAGAGCAATGTGCAATAATTTCCTGCTGTGCAATATCCCATAATCAAAGTTATTATAGACCAACAACTCAGAACACAGTTTCACTAATGCTTGTACATAGTGTTATATTTCTTATATTTTTGACATTGATGCGTGTATTGTTACTATAATTGTCTACTTACTCTTACTTATTCTTAGAAGGTGCTGTAACGAAAAGCAATTTCCCCCTGGGATCAATAAAGTCATTCTGATTCTGATAAATTTGCTCTGGCACTGAGGACCACCGCGGCTCACTGACCTGTGCGGTGTGTTGATGCGCAGGACGCCGGTGAGCCTCGGCAGGGGTCTGGGTAAATCCAGCTGATTCCCAGACCAGGAAACGTGACAGTTGCAGAAATATTTCAAATAGTTGTATATCCCAGAAGCCACGGCCACCCCGGTGCTGCCCGTGGCGACTATCTTGCCGTTTTTGGAGGACCGGAGCTCGCACACATCCAGGCTGTCCTTGGAAAGGCTCCCGTTGACTGACACTATGAACTCCGCCGACCTGTTCCCGAGCAACCGTGTCAGCAGCTCGATAACGGCTCTACCCTGAGTCTCGTCGCTGGCTCTGGCTTTAACATGGTCCAGAGTAGGAAACCTGCTGTGTACGGTTACAAGAAGACAGAAGACGACGGCCAGAACCAGGGAGCAGACATTTCTGGGTGACATTTTAAGGCCCGGTCAGATGATGCCAGTTTCACACCGTAGCACAGGTTTAAAAACAACTTTACTTCCCAATTTCAGATAACCAGGAAGCGTTGCCCGACTAGAAGGCTGCTCCAATCAGAGAGTGTGCTGTTGCTTTCTTTATAAGTCTCGGCCAATCAGAGGATTGCGGGAATGGGCTCTTCGTGTCATATGACTACGTTAAAAAAAAAAAAAAAAAAAAACTGTAGCGATTCACATTTTTGCTCCTTAAAGTTTATTATGCTACTGGACACAAACAAGATAAATTTAACCATTTCAATCAGAACAGACACAAAAATAAATAGGAGTGGTAAAGTTATTAAAGTTTATTCATGTAAACCTTTAATAATTAGTTCTACAGGGAAAATATTAATCCAGTTGATGGGAAGAACAGAAACATGACTATACCAGAAGTGTCTGAAGAGATTAATCAAACCAGAATCGATGTAGCCAGTGCAATTAAGAATGTGGATGTGGTGTGATTTATGTTTGTGGGTCTAACAGTTAACGTAATCTAATTTATTCGAATAAAGACATGTTACCCTGTTAATATATTTCATGTATTTAACTTAATATCCACAGCCTCCATTTCAAATGTGATCAAAATTTCTATACCAGTTCCAGACTGCTTGTGTATGACCCAAATCACTCAGCTGACAATACCAATAAACACAATAACAAAAGTGAAACTATAAAATTGTCAGGTCAACCATTTTGAAGCACAGACATGTGTGCCAATTCCACCCAATTAAAAAAAGAAAAAAAAAGTCATTTTTTGAATAAGTTACTGTACTATATATCACCAGTTGCTCCCAGTGCTTGACACTGGTTTGTGCTTGTGTGAGTGAGTGGGTAGATGTGTCATTTTTACTGTGAGTGTGAGCACCGATATGTAGAAAAGCGCAATAGAAATACAACACTATTAACATTTTATTTCTTTCCCCATCAGAATATATGAAGCTTTTTTTCGGCATGCAGACCGCAGATGAGGGAGACACATTTCGATGCATCTGTGCATTTTTCAGATTCAGCCAGGAAGGAAATGGAAATGTCTTTCTCTCAAAGAGGCACAGCAAAGAAAATATATGTATGAAGTCAGTAATACAGGTTAAAACACTCACCAGTTTTTATTAATAAATTTGTATTTATTGTGTTTGATTTTTTCCCTAGACCACATGTTTCATACACATGGTCGACCTTTGATTTAAACCCTAATGAAACTGTATTTCAAAGAATATTTGAATCCTCATTTCTTGTTTTTCTTAACTTCTCATTATATCCAATATATCCCTGAAGCTAGAGACCATTGTATGATGCTTTCAAAAATGGAAGTGTTAATAGTTTATTTCCATCAGTTAACAAAATGCAGTGAATGAACAGAAGAGAAATCTAAATCAGATCAATATAGCAACAGTAAAGGGGGCTAAAGTAAACTCTCAGTGGTTGAAAGACACATGGTTGTGTGGTGGCAGCATGGAGGGTGGCTCCAGAACTCAGTGTAAAGCCTTCTCCAGGTGTCGTGGGCCTAACTTAATGAAACATTGGTGAAGGGAGGTGCCAGTGGCCACTTAAAAACCCCAGTGATGTTGTGTGATGTTGGCTAGGTTAGGTAGTTAGTTTTCGGTTACACTGGGCTTCTAAATGTGTTTTGCCTGGGATCTTGGCACAAGGGATTGTGACATCTTGTGTAATTATGAGTGGTGTCACCGCCCTTTGCCTTCAAGACAGCATCAATAGGTCCACTAGGTCCACTTGCACACAGTTTTTGAAAGAACTTGGCTGGCAGGTTGTTCCAAACATCTTGGAGAACTAACCACAGATCTTCTGTGGATATAGGCTTCCTCAAATCCTTCTGTGTCTTCATGTAATCCCAGACATACTCCATGATGTTGAGGCTTTGTGGCAGCCATGCCATCACTTCCAGGACAGAATAAATTTGGGACCAATCACACGCCTCCCTAATTGTATTGCATAATGGATAAGTATCTGATACGTCTTCTGCACCCCAGTCCCTATGTTCTCATGCATAGTTGAGTGTCTTGGCCTTGTTTCTATGTCAGAGGGATGGATTTTTGGCTGCAACTCTTCCATGAAGACCACTTCTGGCCACACTTCCCCAGACAGTGATGGGTGTACCTGGGTCCCACTGGTTTCTGCCAGTACTGAGCTGATGGCACTGCTGGACATCTTTAGGTTATTCTTAGCGTGTTAATGGTAGGTTTTTTTTTTTTGTTTTTTTGTCTGACTTGTGTTTTTCTGTGCTTTGAACCAATCAAATGGTTTTTGGTTGTTTTTTGTCTTTTTGTGCTGTTTTTGTTTTGTTTTTTTGGACTTTTTTGGCTGTGTCGTTGGGTGTTCATTGTGGAGTTCGGCGGAGCGGGCGTTGTGTCCATTGGTGTGTCCCCACTATTGACTGCTAGCGCTGTCCCCGGAATGTGAGGCCTGAGATTCCCGCTTAACTTCAGAAGTGCTTTGGATGCCAGGCTGGAGTTGGCGGTGGTGGAGTGGAGAAGGAGGTTCGGGTCGGCAGTACCATCTGTATTCACGGGGAGCATGAGGTCTTCGGCAGTTTATACTTTAGTACAACATTCTGAGTTTTCTTTCTGTTGCCACTATTTCCCATAAAAGCTGGGTACTTACCTATTGTACTTACCATATGAATGGAGCTCTAACGATACTATTGTCAGTGGAAGCCTCCAGTCTCAAGGTGTGAATGGTGTTGAAAATTCTTGGGGACAGAAATGAGGACCAAATTGTAAATAGATGGGGAATAGTGGCACCAGTTTCTGGTCAAGCACGTTTCTGGTGGGTGTTCCCACAGAGTTTGCCTATTTAAACCTCAATTTCCAACTAGTTTCTCACAACTGAAGAAGCTACTCAGATGAGTGGTGAAACGTCTTCAAAATTTTCTACTAGTCCAGTTCCCTTTTTTCAACACTTTTTGGATTACCATGACCTGGAGGTCTGAGAACCTCCACAGAAACGTTCTCCAACTTCTTTGGAAGGCGGCATACAATTCAAAACTGAAGTCAAATCATTGCATTCTGAATGGGAGCTTCCTTCTGTGCTGTCGAAGTTTTGACTAGTCATTCAAGCAACTAGAGGCAGCTGGTGGATGAGAGAATGAATAAAAGATATAGGAAAAGGCTTTAGGTTGCACTGTGAAACTGAGAACAATGTCTGTCTATCTCTGATGCGTGAAACAGTATCATTTATTCAGTTTTTGGCAGTACTGAAGCAGGAGTACACTTAATATGACTGCATTCTAAGGTACGGTACTGCATCTTTATTTTACCGTGACTTTTCAAAGTTTACAGTATCAACTTTTGACCTGATTTCATTCATTCAGTCATATGAAGCACCAACATAACTTTAAAATGTGGTGGCTGTTTGTTCACAATCCACAAGACAGATCTGCAGATAACTGGAGCAACATATTTGAGCAAGTGCTGGTGTATTAGACTTAGGAGACATTGGAACGCAATAAAGCACAATGAGCTGTGATTAATTAGAAAAAAAACTTTATTCCAATCTTCAAGTAAAATGTAGCACAAAGTTGAAGTAAATCCCCAGACAGACCACACACTGTACTGAATACAGGAAACACACAGCAGCTGAAAGCTTGAAAACTGATTTACACTGAACATATAAAACTTTACATTAAATTGATTCAATACAAACAGCAAATTACCGCATCAGCAAGGCAAGAATGTTAAATAACTGATGGTGTGAGCATAAAAGTGCTTGTTCACGTTTGCGGATCGACTAAAAATAAAAAATAAAAACAAAACAACGAAAGTATGTGTTTCAGCTGTCAAACAGTCTCATAAAAAAATAGAAAGAGTTAAAAAACAATCCCATCTATATTCCAGACATTTTTCACTGCTCTCTTTATTTCACAGTGATATTTCCTGACGTTTATTGGATGAATTTTCATTCTGTGTCAAACGTTCCTTGGTTGAGGCTGGTAGACGTAGCGCAGTGTTAACAGCATGGCTTTGAAAATAGTGCTGTCCCTTAACAATCCACAAGACACAAAACTGCAGAGATTATCGCGTCATCGCAGAGAATGCAAAAAAAGATTCATACTGTATGTATATCTACTGATTCGTTTTAAGGACGTGAGTATGACAGAATGAAGCTGATGCAGATAGTCTGAAGTATTAGCAACTACTTAGATCGTTTATTATCCAAGTTCCCATTTTTTCCAAAGAAATGCCTACAGTAGACATGTATTTTGGATTGCTGGTTAGGGAGAACAGAGTTAAAGATGTAACTTTGGGCATTAGTAAATTATAAAGGAAAAAATAACTGTTGATTCATCAGTAATGATGAAAACTGTTGTCTGCAACCCCCGCTTGCTACTGTCTAGTTATTCTGGGCAGAGAAAATAAGTATTCTGACTGAAAATAGTACAAAGTGAAGTCTGAGTCCAAGTATAACAACTGTAGTAAAGCACATATGAAGCACTTAAAAGTTCCATTGTGAGAAAATACTCTATTTTTGCATGTGGATGTGTTTATGATTTTCTATAAAATGTGATAGTCATTCTCCTTAACTACCACAGTCCCAAGTGACACTAGTTAAAAACAGCAACTTGTTATGTCCACTTATGTTGGAGGAGGACTAAATGTTCCATCAAAACCAACTGTTGAAAATGATGAATAGTTTTAAGTTTTAGTCGGGTTTAGCTACATGGACTAAATGCCAAGCTCCCTTTGGATTTGCAGAAATAAAAGCTGTTCCCTCAAGCTCATTTTAGATGTATTTTCAGGTTTGTTTTAAATTCCAAACCACGACTCTCACTATTGAGTGCTATATCTGAACACTAAACACACATAAACACATAACACATGAGGTGTGCACAAAACATTATATTTAGCCCAATTTAAGGGTAAATTTGCACTTTCTCAATATACATGATATTCCAAATAAAAGTAGGCTATTACTTATTTTCCACTTGAACCTAGATTTTATTATGAGCTATATGCTCAAACAAATAAAATAAAATAAATAAAAAAGAGACTCCTGTATGCTGGATTGAAAACTAGAGTGTAAGTGTAAATTCCATGATTGATCCATTTTTTATTTTTTTTTTCATGCAAGTCTACTGTCTGAGGAGTTTATTTTGCTGACCTAATTAGAAACTTGTCATCCACTGCTGGGGAATAGTATACTCAATGACTTCCCAAAAATCAAGAGCAGAATCTCTAACCTAAAAATCAACCAGTTAAACGTGGGCTATTACGAGACACGTGTAACCTATAAAATCTGAAACCTGTTTACTTATTTACTTTATTTTACCAGGCAGATTGCTTGAGATCAAAAATATCTCTTTTACAAGCAAGGCCTGGCCAAGAAGGCAGCATTAAAGCGTTAAAAGATGACAGACTACCAGGATTTTCATTGCAGTTAACTGCTCTGCTGTGTCTTTCCAGCTTGAAGTGCACATTAACCAGGTCACTCTGGCCTCCTCCAGACAACTTCACAGTGATTCCATCCTGTAGGAAGGCTCTCCCCGCAGAGGGCCTATCCCAGCTCGCTGAATAAAGAAGCACTTAAATCTCCATAACCATGGCCCATAGCCTTTGTTATCGTTTTATTCTGTACGCTCTATTACTGAACATTTGAACTTGCATTTTTATAAATATATATATATATTTTAAGTCACTTTTACAGGGCAAAAGCAGTCAATTGATGGAAAACCTGGTCTGCACTTCACAGACTTTCACTGTATGTAATTTATATTTAGTCTGATTTGCAGATGGTCACTCGGTCGTGTGCAGCACAGCAGAGACAAGTAATCTCATGTTTTCCAGGCACAGATTTAACCACTATTTTGTGGGTATAAATATTACATATATATCTCAACCCCACCAAACTCCACTCCTTTTATTCTGAAAGTTGCTAGTCTTAACAATGAGCACATCCTGACACCAGATATTTTCTCCCAAATTGTAAACTACCTCATTCACATATCTGTTACAAATCATGGTCTGTGCAGCCTGAGAAAGCAGTGGTTATCTGGATGGACTCTGTCAGGTCTGGTAAAAAAAAAAGAAAAGAAAAATAATAATATATATATAAAAAAAACTTTACACAATCAATTTACAACAGCGTACCTGTTGGTGTGAAGAAGGAAGCAAGCTATATTATGGGAAGTGAATCGAGTGTTTTTAGCTTAATTTTCATGGCTCTCTTTATGAAAATGACAAATCCAAAGCTTAGTGCCATTTAACACAATCCTACATTCTACATGCTTTCATGCATGTTGTTAGAGATGAGCACATCTCAAATAACAACACAACCCATTCCAAAGAGGCTCGTTTTGAATGTGCACACAACATTAGTCATTTAAATGACCACAAACGAATGATCAACGTTCACCAAGGCACAAAGCATTACATTAGCAGACCTCAGCCTTTGCATTTAGGATTTTAAGGCGCATGAACAACTGACTTTGGTAAATGACAATGAGCCAATTTTAATATGGCTATATTTTATATTGAGGTCAAATTTGATTAGACTGGGAAACCTCAACAAGGCATTTAAGGTTCTCATGATTAGCAGTCCAAAAGCTGGTACTACTTATTTTATTGTTGCTACAGCCTATTGTACCACCATTTGTATTTAGAACAATATGATTGCATACTGACTCCATTAAATCATGTCATTAGAGTCTAATACCATTTTTGTAGGGCTGGGCATTGAATCCAGATTCCAACTTGGAATTGGTTTCCTATATAAATTGCGAAGAAAATGTAATTTGTATTCTGCTTATCGGCTCCTAAACAAATTTCACTGACAGTCCACATTTATCTGTGGTAAGCTGCATTTCACACAACTTTTTTGTGAACAATGCAGGAGGATGTGAAAAATACGAACACAGACTTTCTGTCTTATTAGACAGCAAATGCACTCTGAGTGTCTACTATGCCTACTTAGACACATGCTACTATAGTAACTGAACCACTCCTTTAGAATAAAATACCTTTCTCAATGCAAATAAATGACCTTGTTACTGGTTTACTATTAGATTTACACGACTGTATTATTATTATTAGTGCATTCATGTCAAAGGATTTTACTGTTGTAGTTGTTTGATATGGAACTCTGAGGTGACTGAGTATTAATTTCAGTCCATTTATGTGGAGATTATTCTCAATAAATTACTTGGTTTGTAAATACCAATAATGCAATCCCTATAATCCAGGGTCTCAAGTAACGTTGATGTTTTGTCCAACCGATGGTACAAATGAATCGATTAAACATTTTTGTATAAAAATTCATATTCAAATGTCAAAGCCATATTCTAATGAGCATGTGACCTTTAGTGATACCAACCAACAAATGTCCAGAAATATTAGCTGATTTTGAGAAGCAGAATCGGAACCGTTAAAATCCAAACAATACCCAACCCTGGCAGTAAGGCGGCGTAATAAAAAATACAACAGAAGCATTTCAAGAAAGTATAAAATATAGAAGTTAGAAATGCTGAATTCTATTTTCACTACTTAGAGCAAGACTATGTAACCTTTGCGAGAAGAGATTAATAAAAACAATAATTTTGCCCCAAAAAGGGAAACTCAGGGTTTTGCTGCTACAGTATTATTTGGTCTGATGTGACCAGATGCTCACAGTGGCTAAACTTGAACATGAACATGTCACTGAGGTTAGCAAATTTCTGACAACCTTTGCTACTGTTATGCAATGTTTTATCCCGTTATACAAAACATTTCAGTAGTTTCACCACAAAGGTAAAACTAAGTAAACCAGGCCAGAAACAATATAAGAAAGATGGCCACAATGTTACGCCTGATCAGTGTATATGTGTATCATTCATGCATCAAATAGGTCTGATGATAGAATTCCTCTGATTAAAATCAACTACAGTATCAATGATGGTAAAATATATCCATATATTAAGGTTGGGCTGGAAACTGGCCTTAAGATACAACTATGTAGGGGTTCAACATGAGTCTCAATGTTAGGCTGATGTCAGGCAAAAGTTACATAGTCACACTTTAGGGTGTTGATTTTCCATTTTTTCCATTTTCTATACAATAATTAAATAATATCGACAAATATTTTCTGTAATAAAAAATAGATTCAGTTTATCAGCACTTAGTCACATTAACTATTGTTAAATGTGTATAAGGTAAAGAAAACGAGTTGTTAGCTTTGAAAAAAATTTCAATGACCAAAACTAGCTCTGCATGGCAGCCCTGAGAAACTATGGCAAGCGAGAGAGGACATTAAGCTTCCTTTGAACGCCAGTAACATTGACTCTAGCGACACTTAGGTATGTAAAAGACTATTCATTGACAGATGTGCTCTCTCTCTCTGTAGGAGGCAAAACTGAACTTTCTAGACAGAGAAAACCTGAAGGTGAACAGCAGGTTCAGGTTTCTGGTTCAGGGCTGCTGGTTGCTCCACTGATTGGCCATTGGCCTGCGGAGCAGTTCCTCCACATGACGAGCCACATCCATTGTGTCCTCCAGGTCGAAGTCTCCATCTGGATCTAACATGCTGTCATTCCTGATGGAACAACAGCAGAAACAGAGACGATGGAATTCATTGGAAAATGATTGTGGGATGTTTATATCTGTGAAAATGAAATAGTTGTGGGTGGTAATATTCAAAAATATAGTTTAGAATTAATCTTACCCACCTGTATGTAATGCAAACAACAGAGGGAATTACTCACTTACTCATGCATTAAGTTCAGCTATCAAGGTACAACTTTCTACAAAAATGGGAAATGCAGTATTTATGTGTAATGCACAGCATGTGCCACCAGAGGCCAGTCCCTATTCTTGGCACCATAGACTATACAATCTAAGGTTGGAACAGATAAGTGATACTGAGAAAAATGGGAACTGAGAGTGCTGGGGACAATTTTATGAGAAAGACTGAAAACTCTCAAAAGCCCTGCTTTCATTATTACAGTTACATGTGGCATTGCCATCATCAAAATAACAAAAGTAAAAGTACTCTATGAAGTTTCTGTGTCGTGCTTACAGGGGTTTATCTAGAGTTAGTTGGAGTAAAGGAAGGGCTTACATGGAAGTGAAAACACCAAAGTTGTTGGGGTGGCTCACAGAGGGAGAAGCTGTCTGGTCCATGAATGAAGGAGCTCCTCCACTTGGTTCTGGATTCTGCGTGGTGAATCTACCACAGATGTGTGGCACACATTACTGTTTCTATAATGTACACAATCACACGCCACTAAAGCTCTACTGACTGACAGCATTATTAAGTAATAACATATCATGCAAGACAAAATACTCATATCTGCAACTAACTTTAAATCATATGTATTTATGTAAACAGAGTGATCCTGCAGTGAGAAGACATGCCTCCTAATGATGGTGATACATTGGCATATTTATATTTTTACACAAATGAAGACATTCTAACCACTTCATACACCAAATCCAAACATGTGTCTGTTGAGTCATACGTTTCCTGTGGTGGTTTTGGAAAAGAAAGAAAGGAAAAACAACTTACTCTGGCACAACTTGTTTTATCTGTGGTTTTACATAGCCATCCACTGCTTTTGCTGCAAGAGAGAAAGACATACTACCTTCAAATCAGAGGAAAAGATTTCACCTTTACTCTGTCATTATGTTCTGAATTAAAATCACCAGTTAGACTGGGACAGAACCACTACACAATATCAAAATAAATTTATATCAAGAAAGTATTCTTATTAGCGTTAAACTCAAAGCAGTGATGTATTCATGTTTAGAAATAAGAATTTGCAACACATACAAAGCGGAGGGGTGTAGTACTTGGCGAAGACCTCATCTTTGGGCCGATCCGGGTAGAGATACAGAAGATGATTTAAATCACTGATGCGGTCAGCCAGGGAGCGAATGGAGAAGTCCTTGGTTGTGTAAGGCAACAGATTCCAGACCAGCCTCTCACCTACAAGAGAGGAATTAGGGTCTCCAGATATTGCACAGAACAAGGATAAATACAGACATAAATATGATTTGTAAATTGTGTAAACACATCACTTGAATTTTTGCTTTCCAGCAGAGCAAAATTCTGCATGCACGTGTGAAGTCAGTTGCATGCTTTTACAATGACAGTAGAATTTATTGTTCTTAAGTTATAAAATGGCCTTAAGGGGAGGGGGTTTAAAGAAGAACAGTTCACTACCTTGTTTGTTGGGGTTTTCAGCAACCCAGGCGATGGTGATACCTCCAATTTCAGAGTCGCTGAATCGCAGCAGAAAGGTGCCGTTTGGTTTGGATAGCAGCATGTCCTGTGCCTGCTGCTTATTTACAAAGCCTAGAATGGCCCTTTAACACACAAATTTACACACATTTACATGCAAACTCTGTTTGCAGGTGCAAAGTCACAGGTTCAACAGAGTGCACATCCGTAAACACCCAAAGGTCTCTAGTGGTTTTAATAAGGCAAAACATTCATAAAAACACTACAGTAAAAAAGTACTGAGAAGGCATGAATATGTTACTTTTTATATTTACTTCATCCTACTGAAGAACATAAACATTATACCAGTTTCTTGCAAGTTACACTGAGCAATTACCCATCGTTCCAGTGAGGCTTGAGTTGTTTCTTCATGAGCTCTACAACTCCATCAAACCACTGCCAGAAGGTGAAATTACGCCCAGGTAAGCTCTCCTGTAAAAATTAAACAACCTCCATCAGTGTGTTTACAAGCACACACAAAGTTACCCACAAAAGCCCCTTTAAACTAATTTTTGAAAAAAGGTCCCTACCTGTAACTTACTTTGATACTAGCTTACTAATTCAGTATGACGCAACTCCCATATTCATTTGTTCTACGTCTGCGTATGTGTGTGTGTTTGTTTGCTTTCACATTACTGGCCTCACCCGGTTGAACTGGGCCCAGGATATAGTCATGTTGCGGTAGTCCTCAGGGTTATTGCTGCTGCTTGTAAAAGCCTTCTGTGCTAGGAAGACCAAGTTATCTTCCGATAGGCCACGCCCGCTGTGCATCTCTGCCTTGTACTTCATGTCGAGGGCCTCGCACAACTGGGGCCACAGCACCTTGTCTGGAACAATGAATGGTACTCTGCCCTAATGAGTTGACAGACACAGTAGAATACACAAAGGAAAGTCACTGCAGTGGAGAAGTTCGTTTCTCTCACCATAATGGAAAAGCTTTCTGTATGTAATATTTGAAGCAAAAAGAGAAATATATATACATAACAACTAGCTACTCTAGTTCTTTAGCAAACAGTGTACAGTGCATTTGATGGACACTATTTGTAGTGTCAGCTTTAACCATCTTCATGTTAACAAAGGAAATACCCAGTGCAGCTAGGTGTGAACCATTAAAAATACATCAACAACACAGTGATGTATTTTTAATAGTTCTGGATAAAAAAGTTATATACAGTAGGTCTGACAGACAATACATTTACTGTTGGGAGGTTCTGTATGCAGCCTTTAACAGCTCATTAAGCTATCTAACACCTGACAAGCACTGTCAGGTAATGTTTCAGGGTAACATTACTTGATACAGTCACCACGTGACACAACAGCGTACAAAAAGGCCAACATGCCAAAAGACTGTCAAGGGACAGCCAACTTACCGGCTCAGCAAAGGCATTGTCCCACAGGACTGTTGCTGTGGCGTTGTTGTCTTGACTCCCGTGGACGATCACAACCACAGGCAAGGATAAGGTCTTCAGGTAACAGACACAAAAAGAGGGACAATAACAGATTAAAGTTTAAAGTGTTTTTTACATTTGGCACAATATCCATTGATAAAAACACCTGCAAACACCACAGTTCAGAATGCTAAATTCAACAGTCACAGAATTAACTTATTGTATGTGGAAACAAACATTGCTTTTCAATTGTTCAAGGACCAAAGGCAACAATTAATTCCAACTTTGCAGACAGATGGAGAGTGAAAGGAGTGCAAGTGACCAAGATAAGGACCTAGGTCACAACACTACAGTAAGCCATGGTTAGTGTTGAAAAATGTATAATCAAGTATAATTTATGGAACTGAAAAAACTACTATTTGATGGGTAAGGGGAAGTCATCATCTTCACATACAGTACACTTTGAATACAGTACACAGCATGGTCAGAGCAAACAGTGATGTAATACTGAAACAAATACAAACACAAATAGCTCAAGACAGAGTTATATATTCCAAAATATAGACCAGATGCACTTGTGTCCAAAGCATCTACGAATCAAGTCTACTACTTCACATTAACACATAAAAAGTCAAATGATTACACCATGAATATTTGTGAGGAAGTCTTGTGAATTCTAGCTTGAATTCCAACAGCACTGTCTGGACATGTTATTATATTGTAATTTAAAGTTTTGTACTTCACTATATTTATTGCTTAGAACTATTTCTGTTACTGTCGGCTGTTCCACAAAGTTACTGAACAACATGGAGCTGCAGTTCCCTAACAGTTCATATTCATTGATGAAGTGGGTTTCATTTGGACACAACATTCCATATTAAAACTTTTGAAGACAGCGTTTGCCTTAGCATGATATCGGGAGTTTGTAAATGAAAAACTGTAATGTTAGAACAAACAGTAAAGCAGACCAGTATCTATGGAAGACAACTGCTCCCAACTATCAGATCATATACTCAGCCTCATTACTTTGACATGAAAGACAAGCTCGTTGCCCCCAACACTGAACTGGGACTCGAACAGAACTGTGAACTTCTCCTCCGTGACTGATTCTGCACCTCTGCGGTCTGAACGCTTGATCCGCTTCAGTGACTGTAACAACAACAACAACAACAACAGACAAAGACATGAGAAAACATAAGTGACATATCCATCAGAATAAACACTGCATTCTCGTGTGGTTATTTAACCACACGACTCTCTATCTCTGGAAACTGACAATTCAGTTTCATGGCAGATGCTTCTCTTTTTTAAAATGTATAGTCTATCCTAATACAAAAACTATGTGTGCATGCATGAACAACAAAAAAACAACCTAAAACTAAAAACTAAACAAGATCTACAATGTGCTTTACTCTGGAGGACTGAAACTGTTCAAAATACCTTTTGTACTAATTTACTATTTTTGTACTTTCATATATAAGTTTTCATTCTGTTCATCGTGTATTCATTTTAAAATGTATGTATTTATTTCTGTACATTTTCAATTAGCCATTCTCCCCATTTATTTGGGCAATCGTAATTTCTTTTTACATTCCTTTGTGTATTTCTACATCATTATGTAACTGGGTGGTCATAAAAAATGTGTCATGGGGCAAATCACAATATGTGCAAGTGGGGATCACGTGTTAAAAGGAATCTGAGCTAAAATTTTGATAACATTCATTTTGACAGCCCTACTTCAGTGGTAAGTGAAGTAAAAATGTCACAATTCTAAAAAGACATCCAGAGCTTACCATGTTTCGAAAGTGTGCACTGAGGGTACCAGTAGCCTGGTGATACTCCATCACACAGTTGTTATTGAGGATTTCTCCACTGCTTTCACTACCAAGGAAAAACAAACCAGAAAGAGATCATTTATTAACACATACTCAACATATAACGCAACACAATTAACACATACAGGTATCTGGAGACATTATCAGGACAATCGGGACAACATCTGAAGTTGTCACTAAAAATATATGTTTAGTGATGAACTGAAATGAATGAAATGATTTGCCTTTTACAGCAACAAAGTATGTGTCTTACATCAAACATGTCTTCCTGACATCTGCTCCTCACCTGTGTGTACTCTCATTCTTCAATAAAGCTTTTGCCTGCTGCTCGCTTACAATGACAGCCTTCACCTGAGGTGGGTTCATATGGACATTGAGCTTCCCACCCACCAAAAGACGGACTGTGGCTGCAAACTTGGTTTGGGTCTTCAAAACCTGTGGTGGCTGCTTTTCAATGATGAAGGTGCTGAAGAGAACAGGGAGCATTGTTTATTGGTTATGATTTTCCCTCATGAGAGGACTGGAGCTGTCAAGCAGTGACATTTATTTGACATCAGCTCAGTATCAGAGCACAGTGGGTTATGATAAGAGAGGCCATGACATAAAAAAGGGGAGTTGGTGAGAAGGCACAACAGTAGTGGAATTCTACAGCCACAGAGAATGTACTAGACACCCAGGAAAGAAAACACTGCGGTCACTGTGGTTTTATAAGCAGCTTGTATCAGATTCTGCACCCCATATTTCAGCAGTAAAATAACAGGTTGCTGAGAATAAGCTGTGACCTCGGCGGAGAATGAGTGAGTGTTACACTGGGAATACCTATAGCATGACCTCCAACTTCACCCTGCCAATCATGATAGGGTGGTTGGGTGGAGCTAAGCATGTGAGTGTCCTAGAGGGGTCTTCAACACAAACACACACACAGTTACTGGGGGCTAGCGAGATGTGCATCATGAATGAGGTGGCTGAACAATCGTTCAATGACTCCATAAAGCAAGAAACTGTGTGAACGAAAGACAAAAGAGGATATAGCAGGCAATCAAAGAGAAGTGAAACTGAAATTTGACGCTTTGGCAATGCAATTCATGTGTAAGGTCAGCAGCGTGTAGATGTGGAACTACCCTGAAGACTTGATAAATGAGGAGAGTCAAAGATTCCACACTGACTGCAAGAACTAAAGAAGTGTATTTCTCACCTGGTAACCAGGGCAGAGATGATATCAGTGATGTCAGCATTGAGTTTGGTCAGCAGCTCTTCCATGGGGCCCGGCAAAGGAAGCTGCTGAGTAAGATGTTCACAGCGCCTTATCTGCTGCCGGTTCTGCCAGATGAGGTCAGCCAGCTTCTCACACCTGGAGAGCAAGGAGACGAGATGTAGATCTCAACAGTGTGGAATTAAAGGAAATGGTATCATTTGCTGAGTTTCACTGTGTGAGTAATATACTCATGCTTTTCCTATCTGAATGTCTTTAAAAACATTGTAACAAATCATAATTTTTAATGAATACAATTAAAGACTGCAATCCGTAATATAACACAAATAAAAGTAGGCCAGTTTAACTGGTAAAAAAGCATTCTCACTATATACCAAGACTGAAGAACATCCAGCCCCCCCTCATGAGGGGCCCCATTGCCAGCGAGCTGCTGCCTCCTCTTCCACTGAATGAGCTCCTCATCCAGGATCACAGTCTGCTGCTTCCTCAGGAGGCTCAGTGTCTTTTGGTGTTGTTCTGACAGATCCTACAAACACAAAGCCACACAGTCACCAACATTTAAATAGAATATTTAACTCTTACTCTATGAATTTTAAAAGAGGACTGTAAAAAATTCTTATAGTATAGTTATACCTCTAATATTTTTATTTCAGTGGCCCTAATCCATTTCTGTACTGAAAAACTACATACCCTGTATTAACTGTTATGCTAATATGCTGTTTTTATTCTCTGTAATACATCAAACTGATTTTCTGTCAATCTGATAGAGCAGTATCACAGAATTTCCACACTTTACATATGTAAACAAGCAGTTTAATTTTTTACAAGACCTGCAACCAGACAGAAGAGGATACCAACTGGCAACTTCTCGAGTATTCTCAAATAGATGAGCAGCTTCAATCTGCCATTGATTTGACAGACCAACATCTTTTCCACTACCAGGGGATGTGTATTTCATCATGTTTGTTTAAGAAATCAAAAGCTACTCATTGCATTAGTTGGGGTTAAATAACTTGAAAAATAATCGCACATGCAGTAACAATCAGATAGGAGGCTCATATCTATTGGCTTAGTGAAATCCAGGCGGTAACATTTTTTTTGGCCAGGAAGTGTATGTTATGTATATGCTCGAGCAAGCAGGGATGAACAACTGCATTACAAACTGCTAAGATATGCTTTTGGTCTTATTTCTGTGTCTGCTCTTCTCCACAACAAATCTAAAACAAACAAAAAAAAATAAAAATACTCACTGCAGAAAAGAAAATACAAACTAGAATTAACCTGGAAACAACTAAACAAATGAAATATGGAATGTAATGAAAAAAAAAATAGTAAAACTAATAAATAAACTGAAAAGATGAGACATCAATAGTGAAATGCAGTAGTGTAATTCAAAAATGCCTTGTGACATTTTGAACCACTAGTAGCACTAGGGAATGATTTCATGAGCAGGACCCGACTTTACACACTTATAAGCACATCAGCTAAGAAAAAGACTGCAAGCAAGTAAACATAGAAATGCAGGTTTCAAATATTCACTTGTTTGTATGCAGTTTGTTGTGATTTTGTCAGCCCGAATAACTTCAGAGCTTATGTATATAATGCGTACGTGTCGTTCATACAAGCCTGTATTTCTGTAATGTGCTGGCCTCTCTGGTAAGCCAGGCCTCCACAGTGGCTCGCTTGCTCTGTAGGGTGGTCTCCCGCTGGGTGCGCTCAGCTGGAGGTAGTGAAGACAAGCTGCTCAGCTGGGCTAACAAAAAACAAGAGATGGGATGTTACAAAACAAGCCACCACAATTACTATGTTCACCTTTGGGTAAAGAAAATGACTTGAGTAAACCATGAACACTGTCACTCAGTTATAATCTAATATTTCTAATTTTCTACTATAACTTGGCTGCTACCATGAGGGTTATGTACCATTTAATTTTTTCCTACCATGGCACTGCCCACAATAGCTCACAGTTGGAGACATATCATGTAGACCCATTTCGTTATATGGCCTGCTTTGTTCAAAACTCCTACCAGAACCTAAAGTATCACCCATAATCTGACTAATCCTCTGGACTTAACATCCAGATACAGTTACTTTTACTCAACAGCAATCACCATTTCTTAGATATTTGCAGCTAGGGTTGAGTATTGCTGCTGATTTCCTAAACTGATTCCGATTCACAAGGTTCTAAAACGATTTAAAGCACTTCAGTATTGATTCACTTAGAGTTATTTTAGTTTTGAAACTTCTTTTTAATTCTTTGAATCTTCTTGCATATGGCTTTAACTTTACTTCCTTAAAAGAATCTATGTATTCTTGTATCGATTAAACCTTTACAGTTCCTTTGATGTGCTGTGATATGGTCGCTCTAATCTATGTTGTGGCACAGTTCAAAATAATGTGACCTGGCATGCTTGAAGAGGCGGCCTGGGCCACCAGCACTTCAGCACCAATAAACCTGAACACTAATGAGCCACAAGATACTGAAAATAGAATCGTAAACTCTATTGCGCAATCTAAGGTGTTGTTGAACAATGATAATGTGGGCACATTTGGACATGGACAGTGCCAGATTGGTCTTTGTATGATATTCTATGTGTCTCATACTCACCTTGGATGCGCAGGTTTTCCTGGTACTGGATGATAAAATATTCTTGGCTGTGCTGCAGCTTTCTCAGTTCATTCTCAGTTTCCTGTGTGGCCAAGCGGAGCTCTTCAAATGCCTGGTTGATCTGTTGGTGGCGTTGGGACAGGGTGTCCATGGCCTGCCCACCACTCCCACAGCTAGCCTACACACAACCATTTAAAAGGTCATTTCATTTTGGTTCAGACAATGACACCATAAGTGTGATGTAGCATTGGTCACTGATACTTCCATTTTTTAGACTCTCTACCACAACCTGGAAAGGGTACCCTTCATCCCTGCAAATGATGACCCAAAACTCTCTTCAACACTTACATTTGTAGCTTCTTGGACCAGTCTCTGCTCTGACTGGAGGATGTGTTTAATGCAGCGCACAAGCTCCAAAGGACAGCGGTCATAAGTGCTCTGTAGAGATGACAAACACACAAATAAAGTGTTAATCAAATCAGTTAACTGGATCCAACATTAGGACCAGAGTCTTATCCTTCTGCTTTTACACTCAAGTGAGACATACTTCATTTAGTCCTGTTCCTGTTCTTGTGTGTAAAGTCAACAAGCCCTGATGACACAGCAGACCAAAGCCAAACACGCACAATATAATATTTGACAGACTGAATGGTAATCACAAGCACCTCAAGGTGTTTGACGCGTTCTTGTTTGAATTGGACAGTGGGGACATATGGTCAAATTTTGCATTTCATTTTAAGAGTAACTGAGTGTTGAAATATCCACTATCAGCAAAGATTTTTTAAAAAAAAAATCTGCATCCCTAGTAGTAAAGACAAAAATTTACTCCACACACACACAAACAAACATTGATGGCAGTACTCAGTTCTATATATTTTTATATAAGTCTGCATAGGTTTTAATTTTTATAATAAAAGAACAAGTATATGATTCAATTTGATAAATTTTTGACCAAACTCTACTTTTTTTCTATGTCCTTTGTACTAATTTGTCTTTGTCTTGCTGTGGATAACTGGTACCTTGAGCTGGTTGGCATAGTGACCAAGCTTGATCTTGAGAAGAAAGCCATCCTCTCCTCCCTGAACCTGGGCTTTCCTCTGCAGCTCGGCCACCAGGTTGTCCAGAAGACGCTTGGCTTTGCCCTCCTCTGCTGGGCTGTCCAATTCCACTGAGTCCCTGTGAAAGATACAATTACATTTATGGATTTTAACAAATCAATGGGCTGGAGTCTATCCCAGCTGTCACTGGGTGATAAATGCAGAACACCATGGACAGAAAGTGTTAACTAACTCCAAAACAAATAAATCTAAGTAAGAATTTACAAATGAAAACATTTGCATATAAGTAAACAAGTGTGATTCTGTGTTAATTATTGATGTGGTCATGTTGATGTATGAGGAGCGGTGTGTGGTAAAGTATTTCCTCAATCACCTATGTCTTTATTTAACTTTATTACTGGAGATTACAGTGCGTACGGAATCTTACAGGGTCGGAGTTATAATCTGTGTTTTGTACAGGTCTAACTAGCGTCAGGACGGAGATCAATAAATAATAACTTCATGCGCCATGACACACACACACATAAAACAGGGGTGTTCTCTGTCTGGAGCAATAGTAGAGGTCCATTAGAGACAGTACCTGTAAAAATATTGTACCGTGCCCCAGATGATTTCAGAGTTAATACAGAGCTGAGATCTGGAGACGCATGTTAATGCCAGGTCTAAACATACATACCTAAAGCTGCAATTGGATAGCCCAGATCGGATCTTAATACACAGTCTGAACAGGCCCTTTGTGTTAACCCTGTGATAGACTGCTGACATGTCCTTGGTGTACCATGCGTCCCGCCCTAGTGACAGCTGGGATAGAATACAACCTTCTGCCATCTCAAAGACAAATGCTTATAGCAATTGTAATTGCTATAAACATTTGTCAATTATAAGCAATTATAGCAAAATTACTTTACAAATAACATTTTTTGTTTCTGTTTGTTTACTGGGACTGTAAACTAAATTGCCCCCGTGGGATTAATAAAGTTTTCTGACTGACTGATTTTGTAAAACAAAACAACAACAAAACAAACTTTCCTTACATATCGATTTTCAAAGAAGGTCAAAAAATAATAAAATATAAAGGGGTCATCAGATAGATCGGAAAAGTGAAGTGCGTTTTTATTAGGAATTGTTTTGGGAACCCTGCCCTGAATAAATTATGTCACATAGTTAAATTAAGGAATAATTTGTAAATATAAATATTTTATTTTTGAAATAAAATTAAAATTAATTTTACTATTTTGACACACTATTCATCTCCAGTTATACACTATAGCTGCAGTGATTTAATTCCTTCTTTTATTTTGTTAATCCATGAAAGAATTGTCAGTTGTACACAGTTGGGAGTCTGTTAAATCACACACTATCAAGTCAGCTTTAGCATTGTTATATGTTTGTTCATTTTTCCATCAATCCTGTGCTCTTCATGTCTGAACATACTAGTATAGTACAAGCTCACCAACAGTTCGACTAATTAACCATATGCTCAATTCCGGTTTTACAAGTACAGCTATAATGTAGCTATCATCATTGTTCATTTGAAATTTGCCATGTGTGGTACTTGTGAACTGTACTGTAATACTGGTGTGTATTATTTGATCCACATACTTTTTTATCAGGGAGGAGGGGGGAAAAGTCAATATAAAGGCCAGCCACGTATGTACAAGACACTACAAATCTTTTTAATAAATGGGAATAAAACTGTAGATAAAAATTGATTGCATACCAAAGCTGGCTTTCAATCCATTGGGCCAGGTAGTGTCGCACTTCAATAGGGAAGTGCTGGCCGTACAGCGCCTGCATCTGGTGCAGTGCCTCACCCTGCAGCTGCTGGGCCTGGATCCACATTGCCATGGTGCTACTCTGGAAGTAGAATCAATGAGAGGGGGGAGAACAACATGAGCAGAAGTAATGTGTAAGATGACCATTGTTATCAAAGGGTTTAATTGAGAACTGGCCAACAGTAGTCTATGAAGGCAGAGGGCTTGGGTAAGTGACAAGGAGATGTTTGAGGAAGACCTCAGAAATGACACCAAGTGTCTCTCTTAGAATGTAACAAATAACAACTCTACCAAGAGAATCTGCAGTTTCTCCAACAACTAGGGCAATAATAACCAAGGATATCAAGAAAGAAACCTGTAAGTAGTGGAGAAAGGAGATGAGGAAGACTTTAACAAGAACACGAGAAATGGAGGGAAATGGGGGGAAAAGCTGAGAAGAACAATGTGCAAGGATTTGAGGCATGAAGTTATCAGAAGGCACTGGGACAAAGCAATGGGACAAAACCCAGATGCACTACGACACATTTATTGACCCTATTCAAAAATCAACAACCGACTCCTTCGTGTGCCACCACAAGTCTGAGGCATGGCAGTCACTGTTCATCTCCAGTTTGCATTGCCATCTAACACTGATGTGGAAGATACCAACTAAGCCTAAGCTTACAAGCACCTGAAAAGGCCACAAAGCACTGCATGTATCATGTTATTTGACTTCTCCAATGCTTTTAACATTGGCAACTCCGGATCCATGAGAAGGTTTCTGCCAAGCTGTTTTCCCTGGAACCTTGTGGTTTAGATTACAGACTATGTCATGGACGGGCAGTGTGTCAGACTGCCTGTAAGGCATGGAGACAAGAAACATCTCACATTTAGATGAAAAGAAAAAGAGGCTAATAATGCAGAAGATATTATTTTCATGAAGCAGATGTGCCCCCCATTTTAATGAAAATGGTTAATCATCAAAAACAGCACCAACAAATGCTAAATCATCATTTCAGGCTAATTCTGCGAGAAACGAATGTCATAATGATAAATATGTCTAATGAGCTTTACTGTAACTTTACTCTTGGGTAAATTTATAGTAAACACACAAGTTACTGCATCTAAATGTCAATATTACCAAAATCTAACAATATAATTAACTGTAGGATTTCAATTTCCAAAAGGAGAAGCTACTTGCCTCTTTAACCCACACGGGAAGTTTCCATCTCAGTTCAGTCCACATTTACTGACCATCAGACCCACAAGTGGTACAGCGGGACATTTTTCGAAGAAGCGCTACGTTAAAATTCTATCAAATTTGACTAAAAGTAATGACGCGTGATTTTACTAAACACAGCTTTTGCCGGCGGAAGTTCAATAAAGTAGAGTAAGGTAATTATTCATTTATGACGAGTTGCGGGTTTTGACATTACCTACACAATACCATAGAAGAGGACAACAGAAAGCTAGGATGTCAGTAATCTCCGGCAGGGAAGGAAGAGATAGCTTACCGTGCTAACACTGTTGTACATCAATACAGGATCCCTGGACACTGATATTATACTTAAAGGACATGTAGATAACCTCTGAATGTTGCTGACATGTGTTTTCAGTGTGGAATGGTAGGAAATCTTCCTTTTTTCCTTTATTTTGGTCCAGCGAAGTGACAGGGCGTTAGCAAGCTAACGATTCTACTAGCTAGCAAAGCGTATAGAAAGTTTGCTTTAATGCGCCACAAGTAGTTAAATCTGTAACTCACCTTTTAAGAGACAACAGCACTCCTTACAGCAAACCCACGGACAAGCGGCGGTCGGTACATACACACATGCAACCGAGCATACACACACAACTTGTAAACCATACAGGGTTAGCTGACATACATGTCAAATCGCACTCTGACGTTACTTTTTGGCTTCTGGTTTCTGGTAAATCATGGATGTTAAAGAACGCTTCCGGTTTCAGATTTCACAATAAAAATGTTATTAACCTGTCATCATGTTTAATTTAGGTGAATATGTCAGGGATTGTCGTGTGTGTTTGTGTGCTTTTTATTACATTGTATTCAATATTTTTATGCACTTCATTCATAAAATGTGACGTTTATGTCCGAAAAGTATCTTTTTACGTTTTTATTTAGATGGGAAGCCTTCCATTTCCGGTTCTCTTTTTGCTAACAACAGAGCACTTGTTACAGTCCTGCCCCCTCTCCATTAATAGCCACACCCCCATCCCGCATCGCAGGCGGTACAGAGATACCTGTGTGGGCGCGCCATGTATGTTCTTTCTATACGTATATTAACAAATTATGGGTTATGTAATTATGTAATTAATTAGAATGAATGAAGCGGTAGTAACAAAGAATTAGGGTTTGGGGCAGTGGGCTTTCTGTTTATAATGTAAGTGGGCATTTTGATCTGCTTTCTAATTATTATAACATGTGCCTAATTGTTATTCCATTGTTCTCTGAAAACGATGTGTTTTGATGACGAATGTGTTTCATGTATTATGTATAGCCTAGCCCAATACCTGACATATATGATGGAAGTATGTTGGAAAAGAAACCATAAGCACTAGATGAAGCCGAACTGTGAAGCAAGAAGCTTTTATTACTTAAATCATTAGTGGTTAAGCAATGCGTCATTATACAAGAATCGGTTACAGACAAAACAAAAGCATGAAACAGAATGAAATACATTTTGGCATTTTGATGCCTGATTTTGGCTGCCTCTCAGCCATGGTGTTGTTAATCCACTTTGAATGAGTGATCAGAAACCCACTGTAGTTCACTGCCACATCTTCACACCTTTCATTCTTGCACATTTAAATGTCTCTCGCTGCACTGTGAAAGCTATGCAAACATGACTAAAGCTTGGTCTGGAAGCTGAATGTAGAAGAAATGCAAACAATAGATAGCAACTGGTAAATTAAATGAAAATGCATTATGACCTGCAGTAGCAGTGATTCACATTACATACAAAAATGAACACAGATGAAATGGTGAGTGCGAGGGGAAACCAAACTTTGACAGTACAAATATTGCGGTAACCTTTGGCACCAGTTATGTGTTTAGCTCTCTTTTCTCTGACTTGGGTTCACATATCATGGTATTGTCTCAGCATTAGCTCTTCTACTGCTACATTGTCCAAAGTATGTTGAAACAGGTTGCTCCCCCCTGACCAGGATTAGTTTAGAAAATTAATCGGTGGGTGAAAATACAGCTTGCGTATGCTACAAAGAAAAATGCAGTCAGAGCAGTACATTCAAGAGTGAAAAACATGAATTCTTGAATTCATCTTGGCAATCCTAAAATATCTCCAGAAGTGGCAAATATATATAATACATTTCTGCATCTTGTTCCATACATACAAGTAAATGTGAACAAAATAATAAAAAGGATGAAATGGTCAGAGAAAATGACATTGAAATGACTGGACACCAGGGGTCAGTGTCAGAGCACAGCAGTAACAACACAAGCACTAATTTTCAAACTTGTCCTTTGGGTAGCCATGTCCCCAGAGTACACACTGCTGATAAGAGTCCAAACTTGTTCGGCTGGATTTTTGTAGAACAACTAATCTCAGTTTATTTATGAACGTCATCTCTGAATAAGTCAGAGGAGGTTTTTACGAGGGTAATCCTCATGAGAAAATAATACTACCAGTGTGAAAATATAGCCTTGCTGTCTATACATTGTGTCTTGCAGACCTTCATTTTCATGTGTAATGATTATTCTTTAGGAAAAATGGAAGTTAAATGTCACATAAAAAGACTGCACAAAACAAGCAATGTACTAAAGAGACCATGATTAGGCTACATTCCTAAAATGAGATTACATCACTCTATTGTAAAGTGTGATCACATACAGAATCACACACCAATAATAATTGTGCTCATCAAAGAAATAATGACAGACATCACTGTGCTTCTAAATAGTGTAAATTAAGCAAAGTAAGATGACACATCAGTATTTAAACAGTAGAACAACAGAGAAGCTGGATAGAATTGTTTTCAGTGATATGTGATATTTCTAAAACATTAAGAAGTTCTCACTAAGTATGATGTACTCACCATGATGTATTCATTGTTCATGGATAATTTGGCCATTGGAAATCTACCACCCAAAACAATTTTCAACATTTTCCACTGAAATTCATAGGGCACAAAAGGAGAAGTCGTTTACATATTCCCATTTCACTTGTTGTGATTGACTAGTGTCTTGGTATACAGAAAAAAAGAAGAAAAAGAAATGTGGATTACACTTTCTTAAATGGGATGATGATGTCTCCCCAAATGATTCTCTGATCATGTCAGTTTCATTATTGTCCACCATGCTTTCCCCACCACAACTGCAGTGAGGTTGCTGCTTTTTTTCCCCAATTTTCATCTTCTTCTCTCAGTTCATGATCATTTGCATCGCAAAATCAACACAAACCCTTGAAGTGCTTTTGTGAATAGAAGAAATTGATTCAAATTAAAATCTTTTAGCATAAAACTTGTAGTGAAACTACAGTACTAAACTACAAGTAACATCCCGACAGTTACATTTTGTCCAGCTTGGGTCTTATTTTTGTTGTTTTAGCCACCATTCCTGCTCTCGATAAAAGCAACGCTGTCACGAGCTAAAACATTTGTCAGTCATATGGAGTTGTACATGGTTGAGTATTAACTCTCTTTTGGCTCTGTTTTGGTCTATACAAACACAGAAAGAAAGAAAGAAATCTGTCTACTCAGGTACCAACAGCTTTTACATTATATGGTCTTATGTAGCAATGAAGGCCTTAAAATGACAGCTAAAGGGGAGCTCAAGGTCTGCACATTCTGTTTAATTTCCTGCCCATTGGCAGGCAAAGTTATCTTATCTGACAGAAACAATGGCAAAAATATATAAAAATAAGACCCAAGTTTCACCGGTCTCAGTCTCAGTTACTCTTTAGCAGTCTCCTAAATCACAAATTTTCTTGAGTTTTTACAAAAGAACATCAGGGTTGGTGCAAAATATCTATATTTGTTAGGATCTTGTTGAGTGATTCTTTTCTGTATTTAGTCGCTGTCTCTATCTCTGTCCTCAATCTCCTGCATCGCGTCGTGGCTCTCCTCTTCTTCATCCTCATCAGGCTCTTCCTCATCACCACCTCCATTCATCATCTCCATCTCAACTTCCTCTGCGCCTTCTTCAACTTCTCCATCCACCCCACTGAATGGCTCAGGATCCTGAGACACCTCCACCATCTCAGTGCCTTGGATCACCTCAACAGCACCCTCACGGATTTTTTTGACATGGAAGGTGAAGGGAGGCACCTTGTACACGGCGGTCTTGGACCGTGCATAGACAACATGGTCTGGTGTAAAGGATTTCTTCATCTTTTCACTGGATGTCTTCATCTTTTGTTTGCGCTCAGGGTTGACGCTCATTCGTGTTCCTAGTTTTCCCATCTTCTTCTCAATGTTGTGACGTGTCTTCTCCAGGTTCTCCTTGGTCTTCTGCTTGGTCTTTTCTAAATTCTCTTTGGTTTTTTGCCTGGTCTTTTCCAGATTCTCCTTTGTCTTCTGCTTTGTCTTCTCAAGGTTTTCCTTGGTTTTTTGTTTTGTCTTCTCTAGGTTCTCTTTGGTCTTTGCTCTGGTCTTATCCATTTTCTCCTTTGAGAAAACAGTCTTCAGGGTTTGTACACGCTGCAGACTGCTACGCTTGATGCGTTCAGCACGAGTCTCCTCAGTGGATTCCTCAATCTCCACACCCTCCTCATCTGACGAGAGGTCTATATGGGGTTTGTCTGCCTTTTCCCCTTCCTGTCCTTCTTCTCCAGGTTCTTCCATGCCTTCTTTAAGCTCAAGCAGACTGCCCCCTCTGCTGCCTGACACAGATTCCGAAACCTTCATGGATTTAGAGATGCTGAGTTTTGAGGGAACCTTCACTTCATCCTGTGGAGAGGAGAACATGAGGAGTTTAGAAATAGTATGATAGATAATAGTAGCTCAAAGTTCAAAGTTCAAGGAGAAGGAAGAGAACCTTGCTGAAAAAGAGGCACGACAACATATTCAGGCAGTTGTAAGTTTTAAGATTTAAATAAACAAAAAAGTGAAAAGAAGTGAAAAATTGAGAGTCCAAGTCAACGGGAACAAGCTAAGACACTGTCTGAGAGTGGTGAAGTTACATCATAACATCATATACTGTACCAACATGTCCCACCAGTTCCCACCTCCCTCGCTAATTTAGAAAATAGTATGTTTGAAGGGACAGTTGCGTACATAAAGGATATATCTCATCTCATCTCGTCTTCCGTACCGCTTACATTAGCAGAAGAGGAGAGGGATAGTTAAGAGTTTAGCAGAAGTTGACAGGATAACCAGCTGGGACATAGTTACTGGTAAAAGTTTGTGTACATTTTCCTCTGTGTGTGCACAAGTACCTACAAGCTAATTGGGGTGAGCAGTGTGACTCACCAGGTAGGGATTGGTACAGAATAGAGGCCAGCCTAAGCAGAGATATCTGCTGATCTGAGCCCAAGGCCTAGTGGAATCTGTAATAAGGCTTCTCGTTTTGCTGATTTATGTCATACCAGAGGGAGAACATGACATAGAAAAATGGAACTATCTCAAAGATAAAGGAATGGAAGAAAGTGATTTCTGTTACATTTATCATCAAACGTAAAAAGCAAGATGATGATTAGAGATTGAGTACAAAGCTGCACAAACCTTTAGACTTAAATTTTTTTTATCTGTATCCTTTCAAAAGGTAAATAATGCAAATATGCTCACTAAAATGGCCAGACTGTCAGCCAGGTTAGCATGATAGAACCCATGTTTTATTGCAGAATGCGAAAGGAGGGTTCGGCGGTTAGATGTAAGGGGGGTGCAACACAACCTTTACCCGTGACATGCCTGCTTAATGGAATGAAAAGAAGTGGCTACAGGCTAGCACATGACAGCCACCATCAAAAAATTTCACTTTTAGTGAGAATTAACTGTAATTCGCAGGAGAGATCATCTAAATTCCAAATGAAAGATCACACAGTTGGCTCCTTAAATGTCCTGTTTCAACTTTAATGACCCGACTCAGGAGCCCAGTTTGGGATATTTAGTTATATGAATACATTCCTCTGCACACTCTCGAATAAAAACAACATATATATAAATATATAAGAAAGTATGATCTGACTGCGCCTCGCCCTAGCCCTCCTTGATAAAGCATTCCTTCACACCAACGCTGTATGCGCTCCTTTTTCTATCATTTATTACTTCATTCCCTTTGCTTGTCCAGCTCCCACACACCTTTTCCCCTCTTTACCTCATTTGCATTCCAGATGAGGGAGCCTTTCTTTCCCTTTCCCTCGTGTGCCCCCTTAACCTCGTAAATACAATGATCTGGCTTGTTAATGAAGGAATGGGAAGGAGGGGTAACGGGGGAGGGTTGGGTGGGTTGGACTTCCTCTTTCCATCACGGCAAAACTTCATCCAATTGGGCTCCTGGATGTCTGCATGTTCTACTTTTTGTATGTTGAACGTATTGTCTTTTCCTCTCCCCTAGACCGCCTTTATGGTCAAAACAGGAACACAGTACAGTCAGAACAAAGGACTCTCAGGGAGTGTGTGTGTGTGTGTGTGTGTGTGTGTGTGTGTGTGTGTGTGTGTGTGTGTGTGTGTGTGTGTGTGTGTGTGTGTGTGTGTATGGGGGTGAGGGTGTAGTGTTGGAGTGAAGATGATACTCTGCTGTCGTATGAATCGAGTAATAGCACAAGTGGGATGATGAGAGTCTTGGAAAACCATCTGCTCAGCAGGAAGGTGATAGCATCAAAGTGTAAGAACGGGGCGGGGGGGTCGACTCTATAGCTATTGTGTTTTGTTGCAGTGCGATGCTGGTTTTAGAGAGGTATTGTATCACAGTATCTTGGGTAAACTTGACCTTGGATGAGGGATTTTGGCTTTCCTGAACAGCTGTGTTGACAAAGGGAGCAGCTGGAAAATACCTGCTTCGTTCAAATTCATTATGTCTTATTTCGAACTCAAGCACAACGAAGTGTGTCTTGAAAATTACTTAATCCACGTGAAGGCATCATAGCCTCATAGTGTGACATTAGAGGTCTCATTAAAGGTGCATTTTAGCGCTCGATAATTGTGCGCAGCCTCTTGTGGGAATACATCCATAAGGTAAGCTTCCTGCTGTACCTTGCAAAAAATTACTCAATATTTTGCATTGTTGTTGTTCACAACAGTAGGCTCTGTCCAACATTAATAGATTATTATTTCAGTTCCAATAAATAACCAAAAATAACTAGCATGAAGTGATCCTGAGTTTCTCAGGGTTTCAAAGTGAATTAGTCAGTGTGAGTTAAGCAGCTTTGTCTCAAATGGACTTTAAGGACCACAGAAAATGTAATCTGCAATTATTGGTCCTCAGTTTGACAATGCAGGTTATTTATATTTTCTGAAATATATTAGCCTGACAGCTGTAAATGTAGCTGAAGTATCTGTGCAAAGTGTAGCTGGAATTGTCCCTCATGTTGGAGGTGCCTGAAGCCCAGTCTCAGAGAGTAAGTCACAGGCTAATGTGTTTGCAAAAGAAGGTTTCAACAGGGAATTCCGTGTTGCGTGCATGTGTGTCCTAAGTACATGGAAAGAGTGGATGGGAAGTTCAGGCATTCACCTTGGAGTGTTAACTTCCTGACCCTCCTAATTTAATGGGACATTGTTCTCCATGAGTCTGTTCTACCAAAGACAGGAAGGTACACTCAGCCATGGAAAATAGATGAATGAGGTATGTAATGGCTCTGAGTGTGTGTGCGGATGTGTGTGTGTGTGTGTGTGCTTGTGTGTGTGTGTGTGTGTGTGTGTGTGTGAGGCAGTGAGACTATATTTCACATTCAGCTCTTGCAAAACACGCGTATGGAGACAATTTCCTTAACTAGTTTGCATTTAAATTACAAAATGGCAGTTGGGTGAGAGGTCTGACTTGTGCTATTTTTGGGGACACAAACTAAAGTGAAGGTTGCTGCTGTAATGAGGGACTATAACCATGCCCTCAGTGAGTTGTTCTGCGGTTAAGATTGGGGTTATATTATGGTCATGATCAGGGTAACTGATGTAATGCACAGTTCCCCAAAAGTGACCAAAGTAAGTGTGTCAGTTATTACTAGTGGGAGACTGGAAAGCAGTGCATAAGCTTTCTTTTGTCTTTCAGTCCAACTAAATCAGTATGTAGCTCAC
Organism: Mugil cephalus; assembly: GCF_022458985.1. Lineage (NCBI taxonomy): Eukaryota > Metazoa > Chordata > Actinopteri > Mugiliformes > Mugilidae > Mugil > Mugil cephalus. The sequence continues at coordinate 23,301,807 of NC_061785.1, forward strand.
TGAGATGACTCTCAGTTCAATATTTGGTTTTACTAACTGCTTTATACAGTAAGTAGATTTGAAACCTTGCCTGCAATCATTATCCACATTATCCTGGACTTAAAAATCCGGAGATGTACACCCATGAACAGGATGCTATGAATCAAATGGAATTGAATTTAAACTCTAGTAAAGCAGTCAGAGGAGAGTATGTAATACAGTTGTATCCAAACGTGTGTTATTATTCCTGGTGTCTGTGTGTGTTGTGTGTCCTTTGCTGAGATCTTTCATAATAAGTGTGCACAGTGACTAACTGTCTGCCCCACTGTCCACTCTATAGCTGGACACATTAGCAAGTAAGATGGATTTAACTTGAGCTTAACAAAGGTTGTGGCAATGCATCATTCTCTAACATTGTAGGACATGTCCACATGGAGTCATGGCCATCAGCCACTGTTGTGGTGGACTGACCTGCCCTATGATCTTTAGAGGCATCCTGGTAGTACTGCTGAAATAATCATTTTAATGCAAACTTTCTTCCTACTTAAAATCATACAAGTGTACCTCAAGTGTGTTTGAGGTGTCTTGAAAGAGAAAACAATAGACTATGCCGGGAAAATAAAACTTCCGGACTTGGTGTTTTTCTTTTCTGCTTCATCCATTATGTTCTCGTACCATGACGTCTTGTTTTGCCCCATTATTTCACATCCCTGAATGTGTTCTCTCAAGTTGGTGCCTGTTTGTTTCCTGGAAGTCATCTTTCAGAGATTCTGTGTATGTTTCATGTGGGCATAGTTACATTTTTTTGGGCGTAGTCAGTGGTAAACCACTATGACTATCACCCAGCGCAGAGAAACCATGGCAGCAACAACAATACCAGAGGAGTTGCCTCAGCCAAGTGTGTGCTGAGTGTGTGTATGCACTTCCTTCATCACGCCGAAAACAGTTTACTCTATCTTGTTAGCTAAATCTGGAATTGTGTACTTCACGTCACTATTGATACGCTGTGATTTCTAATATCTGAAAGCACACAAATCAGAATCAGGCCATTTATGGCCATTTCCACTTTTATTGTCTCTGTGTGCAATGAAAACATTTAGTTCTACTCGTGTCTCCATGGTAACAGTGGTGAGTCTAAATGGAACTATAATGTTTCCAGATGAAAGGAAAAAACTGTTTCGCTACAGTTGAGTCAAAGTAAACCACAATGTGTGTGTGTGTGTGTGTGAGAGACGAAGAGAGAGCAAGCGTGTGTGTGGGACAAGAATCACACCATGGAATCTTTCCACTCTCACACTGCAACCACTCATCAGGCTGATGTAGAGGGAGAGAGAGGAATCCCACTGTAACACACCCCTCTCTGTTTCTGTTTTCCTGTTTAAACTCAAACCACTAAGAACTCCCCTACTGCTGTGGAAAAGCCAGATTCATGTGTATGCGCGTCTGTGTGTGTGTGTGTGTGTGTACTAACTTGCATACAGTACTTTGCAAGGCAAGCACTACGAGGCTGCATGCACATACGCAATGAGGGGATTTTCCAGTAAACCCAGGAAAAAGGGGAATCCTCATGATACAACTGCTGATGTAAAGAGGAACTAAGGGTAAGCCAAGAGGCAAATAAGGACACTGTCATTTTTATTCTGGTGCTCCGGAATTAAAACACTTTATCTTCATTTTTAGCCAATCCATCATATATATATGTATATATATATATATATGTATATATAGGAAAAGACTAAGGCAATTATGCTATTAGTCTAACAATTTGATTGAAGCTTTCCCTCACCTCACACATTTCACACACATGTTCCTTCTGGCTGTATGGCCTACTAGTCAGTGTATGACCCACGGTTATTTGTGGTCAGCATGTCTGCCAGGATAGAGAAGCAGTGAGGAGTACAGTGGCCAAGTAATGAACTGCTGTGGTCGAGGTCTGCAGCAAAATGTGTTTTAACCACCTCACCTAAGGCCCACCTAAAACAATAATGTCATAATAGTTAACATGAGTGATCTGATCACAAGTGCGAAAGTTTAACCACATTTGTGAATACAACCAAGATGCGCTGGAGACACGTTTGCAATCCAGTTGTCTCATTTTTTGTGATGTGTTCATGTTGTGTCATAACCGCCCGTGGTTCTTAAAAAGTGGCTGGTAAAGACCCATTGTTACAATGTGTTTAATATGCTATTGTGGCCTGAATGATGTTGGTGTTTCTTTGCAGGCAGAGTGCAAAACTGAGATTGGAACTCCCGTGGTAGCCCAAGGGAAGCATTTTACGAGGTTAACTTCACTGTATTAATTAGGTACAATGAAATGCTTACTGACTCTTTCTGTTGCTTACAGTTGAGGTAGACAAGACTATGTAGCTATTTTAGCAATAATTTCCAATTTCAGAGGAAATATGAAAAACATATTTTTGTAAACACTTCAAAGGAAGCAAAATTAAGTTAATCAAGTTCGGGAGGAAATTGTGCTAACTAACTTGTTTTTGTTGCACAACTAAACAATGAAAAAGGGACCACATTCAGAATTTGACAGTCCACTTGACCTTGGTTTGTGAAGAATTAACAATATGTTCCTCATTGAACAAGAAGAAAGGGCTATGCTTGTTACATGTGTATCTATAGCATTTGTTAACTTGATAATACAGTTTATACTCCAGCAAATCTGTTATGAGCTGCTGCAATTCTTACCCGCTAGAAGCACATTAAAAATGAACCTGGACTTGTATTTATTTCAAAACCTGTGAAGTAAAAGAAACATAGTGACCTCCTAGACTGTGGGTGTAGCTTGCCTTAATCCTAATAATGTAATAAGAACTTTAATCTATGCTGTTTCTTATTTGTGGCATGGTTTGCCTTCTAGTTGAATAATATCCTAATTTGTGTCAAACAAGAGCTGGTTTTCTTTAGCTGCTTGATATTATTTTCAACAAAAGCCAATATTAGCTAACGATACACATGCATCAGTTTAATCTTGATGGTCACCATGCCAGACTGGCTCCTTTGGGTGATGGATGGTGAGGGCATACATTGCTTTAGCCAGTCAAGTACTGCGTATCTGTGTTTATACACACAGTTCTCATGTGAGTGCCATGGGAAACAGTGTGATGGTCACAGACAGCATAAAACTCTGGGGAGAGAACTCCCTACTCTTCTGCTGTTTTCCACTCGTCCCCTTTAATCAAAGACATGGGACCAGAGAGAGAGAGAGAAATAGAGATTGCTATATAAAGTGATGGCATGCCGCAGATCCCAGAGGGGGGAGAGAGAGGGATGAGTCACCAGGCCTGGAGCAGCAGTGGAGCACAGCATCAGCCTTCTTTTACCTCCTTTTCTCTTTCAATTTCTTTCATTTTTTCTTTAGTTCACTTCATCCATTCGATTTCCCTCTACCTTTCTTAGGAACTATAGTGTGTGCTATGGTTTTCTTTCAGTCTGTTATACAATTAGGTGGTCATATCACTGAGGAAAGTCTACAAATCAGATCAGAGTCACAGCTCCATGGCAACGGAACAAATATTCCTGTGGCAGTTGTGTGCCAGATAATAGCACTTTCTGCTACAGTCTCACTTGGTCAGTGGCACAGAACGAGACAGGAGAGGAAGACTGTCCTTGTGATGTAATCTTATAAACCTTCGTTGAGGAAGCTGATTTGGATGAAAAAAAAGTGAAATGATCTAACTCCACAGTCTGTTGTCTGAGACATAACATAATCACATTTTAAATGTCTTGCCATGTTTCATTGTAAACAGAAAGCTGTTTCAACCTGTTTCTCTCTGCTCGCTGTTTATACAAAAACAAGTCATGTTCTGACCAGCTGAAGCAATTTACTATTCTTTTAAGTTTATTTTATCACCTGAATCTTGACCAGATGTGCCTCTTTGTTGTTTGATTTTGTGGCCAATATGTGATGACGTTATTTCCTAGAGCTCTTAAAGGAAGCTTTGTCTCTTTATGGTGAATCTCTTCAGACCACAGCAGTTTGCATAAACTCCTTGCCCCTGCCTAAACATAGGAGCTTTGTAAGGATGTATCTAGCACTAATAAAGATTTCCTGAAGTGTTTCCAGGGCTGCAGACACGTGAGTGTGAGGCAGCTCTGTGTTGTTTTCATCTTCACTCCTTTCAGCTCTTACTGCAAGTCACAACTCGCAGTTATCTCAGGAGGTTGTTTTTATGGCATACTTTGCATTGTGGGTATTTTGGTCATGTACTTTCATGCAGAAACACATATCAGCACATCAAATGCATTTCCATAGACACACACAATCCAGTGTGATGAGTAAACCCAGTACAGCACCAATAATAATTGCTCCTGTTATTGATAGCATCCTTATGGATAATGTGAGTGTACCACTCAGCCTACCAAGCTTTGTGCAAATTGACAGATCAAATAAGCTTTCCATTCCGGAAATATACACTTACTTCCACACAAATTCAGATTACATCCTTCTTCTGAATTCTGCTAAAAAGCAATGTAATTATACCTAACCGCTGAACTTTACGGTCTGGTCTCCGTCCTTTTGGTCCTCTCTATGTGCAGTTCCCCATGCTTGACTCACAGGGACTTGGACAGCAAGGGATGACAGTGGTCGTTCCCATGGCCACCAAATGTTTTTTTCTTTTTCCAATAACAATGGAGGAGATTGATGTTTATGGAGAGATTTATGGAGCTGCAGAGCAAGTGGCTTCTTCCTCCGCTGTTTGCTTTCTTGCTGCTTCAAGCAGTGTGCTTCAAGCAGTGTGCTTCGAGCAGGCTACAAATGAGCAAGGTTACACACAGTGTGTGGACACTGAGTGTGGCTACTCTTCTTCACTTTACTGTTTAGCATTGGTCAGGCTTAAAAATAACAAAACATTTCAGTACAACCCTTACCTATATGTGAATCCATGATAGTTCAACATAATCCCAGTTACATCTCTATGACATCAACTGGCTAATTTTCAACAGAAAATTGCTACGCTTGCATACGGAGATCAAATCCTTTGCTTACCAAATATTACCCATTGCTGTAGCTGGAATGCTACACACAATCTGGCTGCATTACTGTAGCCCAGAAGTCAGAATAACTTCCCCCCACCCACAGTTTTCTAATGGCTGAAAGTTGGTTTTTGACCACTCTGTTTTGATCTGATTGCACTATGGCAAAGATTTGCTGGGTCAGTTATTTGCGAGGGATTCATGTGGTGGTGGACAGATGAGAAAATATAGCTGTCAAATATAGATTCAGTCCAGATCAAGTTAAATGACACCACACAGTTGTGCAACATGGACTTACATCTTCCTCAAGGCTACTGCAGTTAGCACTCTAAATCTACAGCTACCCTGATGATAAAAGGAATGAACGTAACATTGTGTTTTATTAAGTTGAAATGCCAGAAGTGGAAAAAAATGTGAGTTTTGGATTCATCAATGGAACAATCAAAAGTCGAAACACTGTGTAAGGAGACGAAGAGAAAAATTCACTGCTGCTAGTCAGCTTTGAAAGATTAGATACTTTATTTCTTTGAGTATTGGCATTATAAAGGACATAAATATACACAACATAAAGTGAAATCTAAATGTTGGACTTGGAGACTGAGTGCCTATGAGAAGACAACAATCACTACGAATTCCAGTACCTCGGCAGTTTATTTTTGCAATAAAATCCCATAATCATTCTGGATGGGTCACACAAATCATTGACCCCTTAGTTTATTTGTTTTTCAGTCACTTCAGATTCTCTAAAATTAGTGTATGCTGTGCGTGCGGGAGGCCACTTGGTCTGTTCAACACTTTGGTCCAGGCATTCAGCTGTAATGTTATGTAATACCTTAACACACCACCTTTGAATTGCCCCCCACTGCCCAGTTGCATATGAAGACACCCTGTTTTATACAAATGTACGGTAAATAGAATGACTCAATTTAACATAGTAAATATGATTAATGCAGTCACAAAACATCTTGAGAAATGCGCTGATCAAAACTAGACGCTAAAATCTGAAGTGACTTCCGTGACTTATCACAAGCATTCTTCTGTTTAGAGCCAATAATGTAACTGTCTATGGGAGGATTCAAAGCTGGAATCATATGACAGAGAGGATCATATGATTAAACAAACTAATGTTTTCAATAACCGCAACCTTTGACTATGAGTCACTGACGTCTGACTCATGTGGAAAAGCTTCTGCAGAGTATAATGATTTGGCGTAAGACAAGGATTTGGGAAATCACATCTCTGTTAATGGGAAGTGAGAGGCATTAGAGCAGATTTGTATTGCACAACTCAAAAATAATTTTTTAACAAACTTCAAGGATCGAGAAATGGCAGACTGCTCCCCTTCAGGGGAACGGCATCTAACTCATTCAACATTTAACAATTCAAAACATTTGTTTTATGTCTGTTTTTAAACAGACAATAATACTAGGTCTTTGTCTAGGTCTTGCCATGTTTTTTGCAGATTCCCTGAGACACCTGAACAATGCAGGACAATATCCATATCCAGATGGGTTTACTTCCTAAAAGTTGCATGTATGGGAACAGGACCACAATCCCGCTGTTTCCTTGTGCACTTTAAATCAGGCAGTCCACTAAATTAAGAAGTCTTCATAAAGGACCCAGCAGGTGAAATAGCATTTGCTGCTGTGAAAGAGCAACTTGAAATTGTTGTATTAACCTGTGTCTATTTTAAAGAAGCCTTTTCACATAACTGCATGTTTTAGCTGAAACCTTTGTGGGAAACAAACACAGATGTGGTTGCTACAGAAGTATCCTGCAAACACTTGTGGCAAACACGAATCAGGAAGACTCGACTGATGTCAGCATGCCACAGACTAGCTTCCCCACGCCCCAGCCTCGGATCCTAAAAAACAAACAGGAACACAATCTCCTAAAAGACCTTTCCTTCTCACAATCAAAATGGTATGTGATAGTTGCTATTTTTAGACCGCTCTCCCATTCTCTCACTGTCTCCTTTATCCTCTCACCCTTTCCTCTCCGTCTCTCTTTCCTTTCTTCACATTTTCTCAATAAGTTATTTTGAATGAGCAGTTGACTACACTGCCTGATATTCACACCATCCCTACCTACTGCACCCAAGCCATAAACTCTGCTCCAGAAGACCCTGTTCCCAGCTGAAACAATGCTGCACACAATCTGGCCTGTAAAATGAGCCAGGAACATTTCGGGCTCACATGTCCATATATGGATGTGGACTGACCTGTGTGAGAAGAATGGGTTCACTCTTGATGAATCTGGATGCAAAAAAATACTGGGAGTGTGACCTCCTCCAGGCTGATATGTAAACATTACGTTGCAAATCTGATTTAAATCGTTTGCAGACAAAACTTTTAGAATACATTTTTGTTTATCTTTTGCATGCAGCTGTAATGTAAGACAGCAATTTGAACACATGCTGTTGAGTCATATTAAGGGAGTGTGATAGCAGCGGGTGTGCAGACTGCAGTACTGCATAGATAAGAAGTACGAGCAAAGTATGTTTTGATGACTTGTTTGTGACATGATTCTTCCACAGTCCAGAAAAGTAGAAAAAAGCCTTTAGAGAGTCAAGAATCATTTATTGTCATTTTACATAACAAATTTTTGAATGGTAGCTCACGGCTAAAATAGAGCAACTATATGCTGTGTGTCTGCCCAACAAGTGCAACTCTAGAATAAAATAAGTTTCCTTCGATCCACATGAAGAGATTAATGGTCCCTCAGGATTTGTTTTTATCTGATCTGTTCACCCACATGGATGATAAACTGTGCATATACTTAGCTGACACTGGGAGGCAGAGTGAAAACACCTGCCAGTGAGCAGAGCTAAGGAGGGCACATATGTAGGGAATCTCTCCAGAAAAAAACAAATAGATGAAAAAGTCAGTCAGATAGACTGGTACAAGGCACTTAGATACTCTCACATACACACAAATAGCCAGGTTCACTAAATTACACATAGGAACCAACACAACCTGACTACTCAACATACATACTGGACTTCAGGCAGTTCAAATGATCAAAAAATAATTTTGTAATTTCTTTTCATGATGTTTTCAGATGTCTTTGGCAGTCAGTCTCTGTGACATGTAGGAGGAACTTCTAGAGAAAGACAAGCTTCAGCCTTCAGCAGGGTCATCAGGTCAGGACGACCCTGATGAAGGCTTCATCAGTCTAATAAAGGTGGACTCTTGACCTTTTTATAGTCTCTTTGACATGACCTGATCAGTCAAGGCACCCAGTATATTAAAGCTAAAACAGTTAAAAATTTAACAATGTGAGAAGTGAGAGAAAAAAAATGAGGAGTGGTAAGGGAGTTGGTGTGGGTGGTGGGGCGAGGAGGACACAATGTAAAGTCAGTCACCCTGGAGTGCGAAGGAGGAACAGGGCTGTGACTGGCTCCACATGAAGAGGAGGTTAGAATGGTGCGCTGGGGATGCCTGTGCTATGAATCAGCTGTCTAAATATGGTCCCTGCTCTTTATCGCAACACACCCATCTACTCCCTGTACAAAGATGATCAACACCTCCTCTTCTACCAGTTTATCTTATGCTCCCCCCCCCCCCCCCACATGTTAAATATTATTCCATGCTCTTCACAGGGATGGGGGGAGTCCCTCAAGTCTATCTGCTACACACTCTCCATACATTTAAAATCTCAACTCAAAGTCTCTTCTGTGAGTGATGCACACAGAAAAGGCCAAGTGCGAGGCATAGGCAAAACCAGGGCATCAGAAAGGAGACAAAATAAGCAGTACAAATAACAAGACACAATTTGAGACAGCCAGTCTATCCCTAAGGACATTCAGGGTGGTGCAAGCTGAACACAAGACATAGCAGTATTAGAGCAAAGAATGAAAAATTCAAACCCTCTGGTTTCTGAAAGTTGCTGTAATAGTTTCTCCGCTTATTAAAAACTGAAAGAAATTAAACTGCTTTTAAGAGCCCCCTTTGTTGGATTTGATGTTTAATAAAATCAGCTGCCTGTCTCAAAATGAAGTAGTTAAATGCAGGAAAACTAAGACGAGCTGAAAGATGCTAAAACTCCACTCTGTGTGACCCCTTTAAAATGACATTTGTTTAAGTCATATCCACAGAGTTATATTTCAGCCTCTCACAGACACTGTGCTGTAGAGGAGTTACATTCCAGGCGGGATCCTCAGTATGTGCAGTAAGCTCTGTTCTCTGGCAGCACATGGTCTCAGCTGTCAAGGAACTGAACACAGATGTAAGGGAGTAAATCTCAGGCTTACTGGACAGTCAGGCTTAAACAAGCCAGACACACACTCACCCAGAAACAAATACACCCACAGACAAACACATACTCCCAGAGAGGGCATGCTATACACACTAACAAGGAGTCAACTGACAGAGGCACTGATTAGTTTAGACTGTATTACATTGTACAGTAGCTTGGCTGGAGCACCAAATCAGTGGCATTATGGGGTATTGTTTGCCTTGTTGGCATGAATCACAGATGGTTTTGGTCTGGGTTTGGCTGATGTTGCACAGCATTTACTCCAACCTTTTCACTAATAATATAAACTGGAAAGTGCTCAGTTCAATTAATTTCAATTTTATTTATATCTCGTCAATAACAATACAAGTTGTCTCAAGATACTTTACAAAACCCGGCCTGAAACCTCCAGAGCAAGCATGGAGGGGATGGAAGCAAGGAAGAACTCCCTTTTAACAGGAAGAAACCTTGAGCAGAACCCAGCTCATATGGAGGGACCCATCTGCTTGAGAGGCCATGAGTTTTTCAGTTTTACTCTGAGACAGGATGCTAATATTGATGAGGCAGTACTGGTCACTTGCTTTATGTGCAAATTAAAGGACATATCCTCATCAAACATAAGACCAAGGTTTCTCCCCAAAATGACAATAACAATAGTAATAATAATAATATATATTATTATTCTCTCTCTCTCTCTCTCTCTCTCTCTATATCTCTCTATATATATATATATATATATATATGCTAATGTTAGCTAGTGTTAGCTAGTGCTAGTGTATATATATTACAATATATTACACAATGAATCTCTGAGATGTTTGTATATATATATGCTAGTGTTAGCTAGTGTTAGCTAGTGCTAGTGTATATATATTACACAATGAATCTCTGAGATGTTTAGGGTAAGGAACTCCATAACTTTTGTTTCTATAAGTAGAAGAATCAGTGTTGACATGAACAACCTAGAATCTGTCTGATAATTAGGATTCAAACAAGTCTAATCTTTCAAATCTACTAAAAAATTGTGATCAATAGTGTCAAATATCTAACAGGATAAGTACAGAGACAAGTCTATTTTCAGAGGCCATGATGAGATGGTTAGTTACTTTAGCCAGAGACGTGTCTGTATTGTGACGAACCCTGAAACTTGACTGAAACTCTTCAAACAAACCATTACTGTTTAAATTGCCACACAACTGATTAGCAAAAAACTTTTCTAGAATTAGAAAAAGGAATGCCTTCTAGATCCCTTCCCAGTTTTGTTGGAATGGGACCTACAAGACAAGTTGATGGTTTAGATGCTGTGTACAGGGAGGCGATCAAAAGATGCCTGAAACATGACCACCACTGAATGACATGCAGTCTTTTCAAGTCTTTACACCGCAAGTGTTGACACTGGGCCAAGACACACCTGAAGACAGATTTGATGGACCGAATAAGTGGGCCTGTGGTTGGATTACCACCACTCCAAGTGCAGCTCCATTAATGATGAACTAAATGGTCCTCTCTAGATGGAAGACAGACTGCAAATCGACCAACCGCCTGTCAGCGGTTTGCAGTGGTAGAGGAGCACGGCATTGAATATATACTGTATTAAAGCATGTGGACATATTGAATTTATAAAAAGACAGTGACATTTATTTATAGGTGCATAAAGTCATTAACCAAATGTGCCTAAACTTTGTTAAGACCACTCTTGTGAAGGGGTCCAAGAGGGAGCAGAGCGAACACTGACAGCCCTGAAACGAATTATTGCACACGTATTCACAGACTGAAAGAGAGACATTTTTTGAAAAGAACTGGGAAGAAATCATAAAATAGGATCTAGTGTAAGGTCTATTGTAAGACTCAAAACCCCTCTGGATAAGAATGTTACCCAGGGAATATATCTAGGAATGTTGTTGACTTGTGTGGAGATGTCTACACAGTGGCAAGAAGCAATGGGAGAAATATATTCCTGAGAGGAACTCCCGCTGGAGGGACATTAAGCTCCTATGTAGATTCCCAGACTGTTATAAGGATTATTGTAGTATTGTAGAAGAAAATCACATTTAAATGAAGAGCATAGATTTTCACATCTTCATGTTTTGCATATATGTTTCATGACTGTTGACTTGATATGATGATACACAGTGTGTAAGATCTCTGAACAGTCTGTGTAGTGCTGGATATGAATGAATATCTAACACAAATGAGTTGTAAATCCGGTGTGACACCTTAAGAGCGTTTATAACACAGTATACTATGAAACATTAAGTCATACTGGCTCTGGTTTGCTGCTGATTTTGCCCTCAAAACCCACAAAAACATGTCCAAAATTACTATTCTGAATAAATTACAGGATTTTTTTGGTTAGTGCCAATATGGATACTTAAGAGCTAAACATTAACATGTACTCATCAAAGAGCGGTGACCAAAATATTCTTTTGTGAGCAGAAAGTCTGTGCTTGCTTTTACATATCTTTGACATGTGTGATGTACAGTGTATACATCTATGACCACGATTGACCGCCACAGGCTGATGTCATCACCTTGACGACTTTGTGCACGTTAAACAGACAGTACGGTAAAAGTTGTGCTCTGCTTTGTTGTCTCGTCCGTCTGTTAAATACAGACCTGCGACTCTGCTCGTGTGCAGTATTTGTGAACGACAGTCTGAAGGGAAAAGTAAGAGACTGCTAATGAGTTCTAGCAAAGGCCACATATTATTGTCTGACATCGTGTACCAAGTGACCAGATAAATAGTGTTACAGTTCACTGGGGGCACTGGTGGAGTCTTAACTGTCTGCTGCTGATTTTGAAAGAATCTGCCCTTGAATGGCAACAGAGGAGCACAGAGAATTTAAAACAGAACAACACATTGTGGTTTTCTTTTTTAATGAAGACGAATTTGACGTTATGTCATATTTGGCAACCATTAACAAAGCCAGTGTTTTGAGTTAGTGAGCAAGCCAGAGATAGGCATTTCAGGGGGAGTTTCTCTTGCCACAGGGCCCAAGTGCTTGGCTAACACTAGCAAAATCCTGTTTTGTTTTGCACTATGTGGTATTTCAAAAAGACTGTATTGGAAACTTGCAACACACAGCTTTGAGTCTTTATTAGGTACTAATTACAATGAAGATTTATGACATTCTCACATTGAGAAACAGTTAAGTCATTGGATTTCTCCATATGTGATGATTAGTTTATCTCGTTCTGCTCATCTGCAGATTGTTAGAGTATATGTGCAATCATGTGCTGATATGCCAAGACATGGAAGCAAAATATATTGTGTAAGCATGCTAGAGTAATATTAGCACAGTCAGACAGTCTGGGTTGCCTAAGATGGACGTCTCATTTGAGTATTAGATACTGAGGGAAACGGAGAGAGTGGGACTGGTCGAATCCGTGATGTCTGAGTCAAGGGTGGAAACTCTGAATGTTCTTGTGCCACTGTGCAAAAGCTGCAAGCTATTACACATCACACTGCAGCCTCACAGGCTAAAAAAAGACTCAGGGCTCTCCTCAACTCTCCCTTAAAAAGAGAGAAAAAAACCTCTGTCTTTTTAAGTAAAACATCTGCTCCTCAGAGCTCTCCTCCTGCTGTCCCTGCGCTACCACTCCTCTACCTTAGACCTTGAGCATGCTTGTGGTATTTTCCATCTTTGTTTAAAAAAGGGGGGGAAAGAGTGAAATGACTTTCCGAATGGATTCCGTATGGCTTGGGCAGGCAGTAAGCTTAGATCACATGTGAAGGCTTGTATTCGAGTCCTATACCTTGCATGCCATGGAAAAAATGCCTGGAAACCACCTGTGGTGGATACTAAATATTCACCCAATGTACAGGTTCAACCAGCGTGCAGACTGAATATTCAGCATTCACTACTTGTGGCTTCCAGACAATTTCCTTAGATTTGAGGTGGAGCAGGGGTGGTGTAGAGCAACATGGGGGACACACACCCATGTTCAAGTAAGTTGTTCAAGAATATGAAGAATTTGCTTGCATGATCCATAGAATGGACACAAATTTTATAAAAATGATACGTAAGAATACAACGGAAGAGCAACAGTTGCTGAACTGGAAAATGGCTGGAAGCTGTTTTTTCCGACAAATAAATGTGACTGTCTCGTAACTGTTTCCATGGGTGTGGATGTGTCTCAACAAGCTGGTTGACAAAAAAGATTGTATTAGGCTTTTGTCTTTAGAGTGAAAATGTGATTTGGTCCATGTCATATCTTCCTAGTGTATTTCTCCCTGTTCATCTTGAATATACAGTATATATATTCATTTTGCTTCTTTTTGAACATTCTGGATATGAAGAAATTACACGTCACAATATTTTTGCAGAAAAAGTCAACTTCTCATAACAAGCACCATTTTCTTGGAGTTCTACTATTGTGTTGAAGGTGCATACAGAAGGTCTAGGGGGAGAGATGGTCCACAAAGGTCAAAAAAGTGAAATTGAGGACCCCAAAACAGTTTGCAAGCTGGTTTGTACTAATAGTCATTAGAGCCATGGCACTTCTTTCGAATATTTCCTCTTTATATTCTAATTGTTATTATTATAATCATTTTTTTTTTTACTATATCAACACTAGAAATATGATACAACAAGAACAACATTTCAGAGTTAAATTTTATTACTAGTGCTGCAGATTTAGTGATGAGAGATAGTACTGCATGTCACCTGGGCACTTGCCATTAATTCTTTAACCACTCCCTGAATTCCTTTGGACCTTATCAAAGTAAACATCGTCTTTCCGTTCCCCATTCATTTGCACTACATTACCTCTGAATAATTTCAATAAGACTTTTTAGAAAGTATATTTACGCAGAGCCTAGCCATAGTTTGGTTCATACGTGGGCCACACCCATCCCTCATAATTTGACATGCTTTTTAAATAAACCTATACCACAAACAACAACCACACATGGATACATGTGTTGATGCTATCAACAAACAAACTCTCACCTGGTAGATCATGACTTTGAAGTTGCGTCTCTTGAGCAGCTCCGCCTCGTTGTTCTCCAGCTTCTTGATTTGACCTCCCTGCTTCTCCAGGGTGGCCCGCACTGTCTTGACGTTGACGCTCACCTTGCCCACCTTCTCCATCATCTTATTGACACTGTTGGATGTGGTGCTGTGACTCTTTGCCAGTTTGGTCAGCTCGCTTTGGATGCTGGTCACTGAACGCTCCATCTCCTGCTGCCTGGCCTCCAGACCACTCTGGGTTTGCTGGATCTGGTCGACCGCACCAATGATCTTGTCTAACAAAGACAGCACCATGACCCCATTCACCTGTGGGTCCAGCTTCGTTGCGTCATCCTTGTCTTCGGTGTTGTCTCCCTCTGTGCCCATGGTGGACAACTCTTTCTTAGCTGCGGCAAGGGCACCTTCTTCATCATCTGAGGGTGGGAGGTTGATCTCATCATCTGAGACTTCAGTGAGGGTCTGAGGCTCAAGCTGAGCACTTGAGGATTCCAGTGCTTCCATTGCTGCCATGTTGGTGGAATTGAATTGTAGATTCAGCAGATGAACTTTCTTCACTAAATCTAAATTTGTTCTCGACTGCTTTCCTCTTTACCTGCTTGCGCTGTTCCCCTCTGTTCTTATTCCCTCCTATTTACAATCCTATGCCTTTTTAGCATACATGCATTCTTTGCTTTCTGTCTATTCTGTCTAATAGGAGTCCATACAGAAGTCCCTGGAGGCAGGCCAAAGAACAGGGGAAGCCAAGCAATACTGGATGTTAGCACATGAGCGTTAGGATGTGAATGCCACAACAGGCAGAGGCACCCTCCAGTCAAACTGCAGCCAGCAGGGCTTTTTCACTCAGCCCCTCCGCCCCCTATTTTTCCAGTGAATTCTCCACCTCTTCTCAGACTCCTCCCTTAGCTCCTCCCTTATATGCTCATACCCCTCCACAGTCAATGACACACCTCCTGAGTTGTGTCCAGTGTGGATGCAGGAGCTGTTCTGATTGCTTGTACACAAGCTGAGGCAAAGGAGGAATGTCAGGCAGGTTCTGTTCCTGTTTCCACTGCTCTCTCCCTGCTCTGCAACAGCATGTTCAGACGTAAGCTAAGAGGAGAAATAAAAAGATTGTTCAATAAACAGGAATGGTGTTGCAGTCATTGTTTACTGGCTTTGGCGAATACAGTGCCCATCTGATACAGTTGATGTTGATGGGTCTCCATGACAGTTAAATACAGTTATGCATTGTTGAAAGTTGAGGAAAAAAAGCCAAGAAAGAAATTACATACTTGAGGGCAGGGTAGCACCAACATTGCTATCAAAGAAAAAACTGCAACAGTCAGCTCACATTACCATTTTAACACCAAGTGTTTTTTTAATTTATTTATTCATTTTTTGTGTGGAAAACTTCCCACGTTGTAGCACTAGCTCACAAGTACTGTCTGGGAGGAACATGAAGTCTATGCGGAAAGAACCTCAATGATATCACCATGACATCATCATAGATTCTCTTGACAAAGCCCTTCCAAAGCCACAGAAAACATTACACCTGTCCACCATGTTTTTTAACCATGACAATCCTAAATATTTTTGTTGTATTTTTGTTTTTTTTGTTATTTTTGTCATTGATGGACTAACAATGTAAACAAACAAACAAACAACAAACAAACGCAAGTTTAAGACACACAACATTGATGAAACTTTTAATGTGTCTGTGGTGCTGCTGCTACAATAGACAATCAAGTATGAAAGTTAGATCCTATCCCACAACCTAGCAGTATTAGAAACCTGCCTACTAGATGCATGACTTATCTGTATAATATGTAGGGAATAATTTTTGATTTATTTGATCACAACTCCTGGAAAGTAGTGTGAGCCACTGTACATTTTAAGAAATACATAACCTAGAGTTACATAGCTCATTCATTTATTCTCTGCGCTATTGTTGTGATGTTAAAAGTGAAAAACTGTTTTCATAAAAGTTAAGGACTGCTTTCTACATTCAAATGTATATAAGTTATGAAAATCACATGTTACCCCAAAATGCTTCAAAAAGCGATATTTGAAAAGCTGTTTTTTATGAAGTATGCCACAGTAATTTATGTACATTATCGGAGAGCCGTGCTTCCAAAATTGCTCACTGGTGGCCTGCCAATGTCCTGGTTTAAACCCTGCATCATGTAGAACTGAGAGGGGGTAAAACTCTGCAGTGGCTGTTTGTAAAAGGAAAATTTCTACAGGATCTCATTACAACTGACTCAACACTTGGCTAGTTATGGACTATTCCATCACATCTGGTAGACCTTATTCTCAGGATGCTCAGAGGAGAGGTTTTAGTAGCACTTAATTTAGGTGCTACTAACGAAATTAAATTTGCTGCCCAAAGGAATTTGATAATGATTTAACTGGAATTTGATATTGAGCACTGCAAAAATGTTTTAGATGCTAAAGGTTTCTTCTGTCTCTTTATGTAATCCATTCTGATTCCATAATGTTGAGATCAGGACTGTGTGGTGTCCAGACAATCTACTGTATACCTCTGTTTTCTCCATGATAATATCATGTTACTATAGGTGCACAAATATCAAAAGTGAGTAAACCATGTGCATATACTGACTATAATACATGTATTTAATGACAGAATATTAAAGCTGCTAATGCCAATGTATTTACAATTGCAGTGGATCAAATGATGTGTAAAGTCCAGGCTCTAGCTTGCAGTAAAACCTTATCCTGTCCCTAGTCCCTCAGCTTTGGCATCCTTTCGTTTTCTAGTCCTCTCTGCTTACAGTAAATGCCATTGTACAAAACCTATAGTGGTTGGTTTACGCATAGACATTACATTTGAGTAAATAAAAACCTGATCACAGGACTTTAATCGTCTTTTCAGTTCAAAATAAATACAATTCTGTTGTATTTATACAATGGCAATAACACTAATAACAATAATTATGAAATGTATTAGTTAAAAACATTGTGTTTCTATTCGGTTTTATTGTAAGGGGTCCTCATAGTGTGTGAGGAAAGGATATAGCCTCCACTTGGATCATTATGTATGTAGTCTATATATCAGCATGTACAATGTCATGTATTCTAGAAAAGGCTTTAAAAATCGCGTCTTTTATAACATATTAACACTATATATATTTTATAATTGAATGCTTTTAGAATACATTTAATTGATACATTTTCAAAATAAAATCATGTTGCTGACAAATAGAGTGAAGACACAAAGCTTTATTTTGAAATCATCTGTTTTCCGTAGCACAGTCTAGCTGACTGCCTCAAACTTGACGCACAGCTGTGGACCAAAGCGTCCAGCATCCAGGAGGGTTTGACAGGAGGAGCTGAAGGAAGCTGAGCTGCAGCATCTCATACGGGTGAGGGCATGAACATAATGACAATAATATTGTCGAGGCCTTTTGGCTGCTTCTTTATATCAATGAGGGAATTATAAGCAACAGTCCACTGAATAGATTTATTTGTGGTTGCTCGTTTGTTGTTGCTAGTAAATTACGCATTTTAACGCAGTCAAACATCGTGTCGAACTAACCGTTGTCACCATTTGTAGTGACCGTCCTAACGCTACACTACAGCTCGTGAGGCCGTCATCATATTGTGGTATTGCGGGCCTGTATCGGCCACACAATGATGTTTTTGCGAGACAAAACTAATATAAATATTTAAAATGGACGCAACATCATTTTAGAATGTATCCTACTCGACTACGAATGGTGGCTTAGTTTTAAAAGCGCCCAGTATTAGTCCGTCTGTGAGGGCGAGTAGGCAGCATCATGGCGTCCTTGAGAGTGAAGGGCAGACCTCCAGCAGGGGGGATGCTGCGACATCAGAGATGGTTTCAGCCGCCCTTTCAACGATAGGACTGGTTTTATAATGCTATTAAACACACCTACTTAGGGGTTAGCAGCTTGATATTTAGGTCCTGCGCTACTACAGTCTGTGAGCTAGGCCTGCTGCCATCTTTATCAAACAAACGCCATTCTCTTCCGTGTTCTCTAGCATCATCATTGACACCTGGTCACGCTTACAGCTCCTCTTCAAGCTTCCACTGCAGGCAGCTCAGCGCCAAGTGCTTCCTCTTTATTTTCATCTGTTTAAGTATACCTCACACATTTAGATGAATTACGGTTCAATTACAACAAAATTACTGAAATGGATTTTACTTGTTCTTATGATACTGTTATTATGAATATATTACTGCACTGTAATACAGTGATAAATGCTCCAACATGCTTCAGTGGAGTTATTTTTCAAAATTTTCTCAAGTGATTGAAGTAACTGAAGTAATTCGAGGAGGGCAATAAAACATTAATGTTATTTACAGTTATACAGTTAGGAAATAGAAATACAACAGTGCCAATATTCGACACACGAGTCCTTGCATAATACAATAGCACAGAGAGTTAGCTAACTGCAGCTGTTGTGAGCTGGACTAGCAAAGATATAGTTGCATTGATTTATTAGCTGATTTGTCACTGCACAGTGGCTGAAGGAGGAGAAGAAGTGCTTGGGCTGAGGATTTGCTGTTAAAGGCATTTTCAAGATGGACTTTTCAAGAAAACCTCGTTAATAAAGGTCAGACAACTCAGACGCTGCAAAAAAAGTATTTGTCAGCCACTTGGCTCACATGGTCAGAGGAAAACTCTCACAGACATACACACAAGTGTGTACGTCCATGCGGAGTTCCGTCCATCCAAAACAGAGAGGAGGAGAGAAGTGGAGATGCAGATGATGAAGAAAATTAAATGAACTATTATCTTTACTATCTTTGCCTAAAATAGATCAGTAACATCATTATTTAGTAGATGTCTTCTATAGGAAAAGTGACATTCAGTTGTATGAAGCTGGAGGGCATTGAAGGCCTGGATGGAAAATGCACGGCCCGCCACTGTTATAATGTGTATATATTATTATATTGTTATTATTATTATTATTTAAAATGTTTAAATCTAATAGCTCTTATGTCTTCCTGTCTTTGGTGCAGTGTTTCTTTATTCTAGTGGAGTAGGAGTGTGTTGGCCACCATGGGGGAACTGTTCAGGAGTGAGGAAATGACCCTAGCCCAGCTCTTTCTCCAGTCAGAGGCAGCCTACTGCTGTGTCAGTGAGCTGGGAGAACTAGGCATGGTCCAGTTTCGAGATGTAAGTATCAAAATATATATGACATTTATATGGCATTTATCATCGGGCAGAAATAATGGATTGTCAATTAAGAGCAAAGAAAACTATCTGCTCCAAGAACATAGTAGTCAAACAAGGATATTTTGGTTTGCATTGCAAGATTTTTCATAAAAAAGGAGCTGAAGCCTGTTATCAGCTGACCTGACCATGTTAGGATATAGTAGTATAGTAGTTATTTTAAATTAGGTTTTAATAACTGTGTCTTTACATAGAATTACTATGTATATGTATTAACTGTTATATCATTGTTGTGTTGACCTGTAACTTATTAGTGTGATTGTGATTGCTTCAAATAAATTGCTCTCCCTACTGTTAAAAAAGTTGTCCGAAACAGAATCAGAATGACCATTTAAATGTTGTGGCTTTACGCTAACGTTTCATTGAGCATAATATTTCTGTTATTTTCTGTCCACAGTTGAATCCAGATGTAAATGTGTTCCAGCGCAAGTTTGTAAATGAAGTGAGAAGATGTGAGGAGATGGACCGCAAACTGAGTGAGTAATGAAACAAATGTAATGTTTAGGCACAGCCAAAAAATATGTAGCTGTTGAATCTGATTCAGTTTATCTTTATTTTCTAATCTTTAACTGCTCATGTTAGACAAACGCCACATCTTGTTATTCCACACTGAAAGAATAATCAAAAATGTATCTCCTAGAAAAATATGATAATGATTTGATTGCATTCATTCTCTCTGCTGAGCAGGGTTTGTTGAGAAGGAGATCAAAAAGGCCAGCATCCCAACAGTGGACACTGGAGAGAATCCTGAAGTACCTTTTCCCAGAGACATGATTGACCTAGAGGTAATCAGTTAATTAAATAATACCCATCAAAATTATGTTATCACTTCCTCATTTAAACTTTGAGTGTTTGTTCATTACACTTGACAGGCCACTTTTGAGAAGTTGGAAAATGAACTGAAAGAGATCAACACCAACCAGGAAGCACTAAAGAAGAACTTCCTGGAGCTGACGGAGCTCAAACACATTCTACATCGAACACAACAGTTCTTTGATGAGGTTTGCTTATTTTACTGACACCGACAGATGGATCACTGAGATTATGTGTGTTAATCCAGTATAATCCTGTATCCCATTTTGATAGATTTTTTTTTGCTTTTGTAAATTGTCAGTTATTCAGACCCTCAGTGAACCTGAGGATGGGGTTTATTGGAAGATGTTGGATAGATTATATTCTAATTCACTGATTCTAAAGCAAAAGCAGAATGACAAGAAAAAATAGTTGAAAGAACAAACAGAATGAATTAATAAATTATTTTGACAGATGGAGGATCCTAACCTGTTGGAGGAGTCCTCAGCTCTGATGGAGGGCAGTGAAGGGGGGCGAGGAGCCCCACTCAGACTCGGGTAACGCTTGACAACTGCATCATATTCTCTAATATACACATCACATATATTGCAGCATATTAGCAAGACGAAGTGTATTTTGATGATTTTGATGATGGTGATGATAATGATGATATTCAGACTATGTTTCGTCATTTTGGTCCCTGGCATTTATGTATCTACATTTTCTCAAATGTTGATCTTTTTTTTTTCACTCAAAATGTTCACTGTATGCATACCACGGTCAACTTTTTAATTTGTTTTCGAATGCTTTCCCTGTGCAGGTTTGTTGCTGGAGTCATCAGCAGAGAGAGGATACCGACCTTTGAGAGGATGCTGTGGAGGGTGTGTCGTGGTAATGTCTTCTTGAGGAAGGCAGAGATTGAGGACCCCTTGGAGGACCCTGCCACGGTTAGCATACAACAGAATTATCATTCAGTTAGTTAATAAAGAAGGAATTACGAAAGATACAGAATGAGAGCACAGCAATGTGAACTTAAAAGTATAGAAACATACACTATGGAAATGTTGTCATTTTATTCACAAACAACAATACCATTTCAACCATAAACCAAATGTACAGCTTTTCTTAATCAAAATTAAATGTTCTCTTAAAGGCAGCATATCTATCTAACATTACCTAGCACAAATCATATTTGTATGTGTATATAAAATACACTAAACCACTGAATGTTGTGAATTGTGTCTCTAGAGTGCACTTCAGCATTCCTCTGTTAAAGACTAATGATATGCAGTTCTGCCAGGACTTTTTATATGTTAACCCTAAGCCTCTTTTCAGGCTGAGCAAAATTCGGATTAGCAGCATCTGTTTTATAATACATTCTACTCTTTTTAACAGGGCGATCAAGTCCACAAGTCAGTGTTCATCATCTTCTTCCAGGGCGACCAGTTGAAGAACAGGGTGAAGAAGATCTGTGAGGGGTGGGTGTTTCACAATAAGTCATTTGCTCTTCCTTGCTGTACTTCATACAATTTTCAGTGACTTAAATAAAGTCCAATCTGACATTTCCTAAGGATATAACATTATGGATGTTTGACCCTTGTGTTTTGGCACAAAAACACAGGTCCCACAAATAATATGGACATGATCCCTGTTATTGTAAGTTCTTTGGTTGTGTTTGGTCATATGCAGAAGTCATAAGTCATGGCATAGGCACACAGTCATGTACACAGGGACCACAACATGAAGCTTAGCTTGGTTTTGATTAGGTTAATTTCTGAAGTGAGAAGAGGACAGTGGATTCCTTAACTACTCAACTGATCAGTTAGAGATGATTTTAAGATTAGTTTATAAGAGCTCATGCTGTCCCTCTGTTCCATAAAAAGACAGAACCCCCACAGATCTGGTTTTCATTGTGTTTGCCACCACTCTTTAATATATAGGTCAGCTGTCATTCATGTGATAAATAGTATAAAATAAATAGAATTTTCGTAGTGCTAACATGTAATGGCTTTCGAAGGACCAACAACCTATAGCACTGCACTGTTGACTAACATTATATGCACATCTCCATGCAGAATTAGACACATTTCTAACTAAAGGGATGTGTCCCAATGTGTGGGGAGCTGAAGCTGATGATGGTTATATTTCTCCAGGTTCCGTGCCTCTCTCTACCCATGTCCAGAGACCCCTCAGGAGAGGAAGGAGATGCTGGCTGGAGTCAACAGCCGCATTGATGACCTCCAGATGGTAAGTTGCATATAAACCACATGCTACATATGCTGATGGAAGACTGTCAGGTGAAATAGCTTTTAAATAGATTTATGAATAGGTTAGAGGGAGGGTAGGTGACCTTGGAGGGATGCCTGTTATTGTTTAAGCCAAATCAGCAACGGGAATGCAGATCTTTCATTTATAAGTCTTTCAAAGGCTCTTTGTACTCTTTGTTACACTGCTGTTCACTAAACAACAAGAAATTAATCATAAACCTTGCACAACAGGATATCTGTGTTCAGGCTCTTGGTCAGTTTTCCTCGATAAAATGAATTTCCAATCATATTACAAAAGCCCTCATAGTGTGGGGCATGTGTTATCTTGTGCATTAGGTCTTATCTGTGCTAGACCTTTGTCCTGTCTCAGTGTTGTGGTTCCCCAACCTTTTCCATATTAAGTATGGAAAAAGTCCTGGTTCTGCTTGAGAGGTCTGCCTTAGTCACTGCCAGTCACACACGATGTGTTACACCAATGCAAATACAGAGCAGGCTTACTTAGAAATTTTAATTCTGTGCACACCTTTGATGTAAGTCTGGTATCGTAGATAACTTAACAAATGAGGAGTTCTATGAGAGAATCTATCTATCTATATGTCCATCTATCTATCTATCTATCTATCTATCTATCTATCTATCTATCTATCTATCTATCTATCTATCTATCTATCTATCTATCTATCTATCTATCTATCTATCTATCTATCTATCTATCTATCTATCCACCATGTCCTGCTGTAGGTGCTGAACCAAACAGAGGACCACCGTCAACGAGTGTTACAAGCTGCCTCAAAGACTATGCGAGTGTGGTTCATCAAGGTGAGGAAGATGAAGGCCATCTACCATACACTCAACCTTTGCAACATCGATGTCACCCAGAAATGTCTGATTGCCGAGGTGTGGTGCCCTGTCTCAGACCTGGACTCAATTCAGTTTGCTCTGCGCAGAGGAACGGTGAGTTTAATATTTTTTTTTACATTTGTTTATTTGTACCTCCTAAAGAAAAAAGTAATAAAAAAATATTTTCTAGTCTATTACACTAGAATGGCCTTTCCAGGCCGCACAACAACCCCATTATGATTCCAAAGCCATTGTGCACATGTCTGATTTTTTTCAGAAGTGATAAATCTGTAGTTGCACATTTCTGTACAACTACAGTATCTAAGCCTCAGTTCTCTGAATGGTTATCTCAGGTATTGTTTTTAGGCTACAACCTGGAGAACATGACTGAGTACTTAAGCTCTAATACCTAGTGTTTGCAAAGTTTGATGAGGTTACAATTTCAGTTAAGCACTGCAACACCTGCTACTAGGACAGTGACTGATGTGTGAGGCTTTATTTGGCAGGAGAGGAGCGGCTCGACAGTGCCCTCCATCCTTAACAGGATGCAGACCAAGCAAACTCCACCTACTTTCAACAAGACCAACAAGTTCACATCAGGCTTCCAGAACATTGTTGACGCCTACGGCATCGGGAACTACAGGGAAATCAATCCAGGTTATACGGGAATTTCTTTGTCCAGATTTGAATCAATCGTCACTAAAAACTTCTAATACTGACCACAAAATGGTGGCAGCACTAGTTAGTATTCATGGCTAAACTGATTACTTAGTGTTACAAGATTTTGTCTAGCTCTGTGGTCATTTTTGTGCCCATTGTTACATGAGAATATTATAAAGAATATTAGGAAGGTGGCCATGGTTTTCGTCAGACTAAATTTAGTAACTTAGTAACTTAAAATAGGTTAATGCATACTATGTGCTATATTAGCTTATTTTTGTGTCTTTTATCTTGTGCTTTAGTATGACCAACATCCCGTGCTTTAAGAAAGCTAAGTCTCACATGATGGACAAGTTGACTTCAACCTAACTTGCTTTTTAGGGAAAAATGTTTCTGATCTAAGTAGTTCACTCTCAAACAAAGCATCACTTTTTTTTCTCACACTAAGAAACCAATTGTTTGCAAAGGTTTAGCACATCTGACATTTACAGTGTGTTGCAGCTAATGTGTTTTAGCTGTCAGACTTCAACCTAAGTTGCTTTTTGGGGCAAAAATGTTTCTGATCTAAGTAGTCCACTCTTAAACAAAGCATCACTTTTTTTCTCACACTAAGAAACTAATTGTTTGCAAAGGTTTAGCACATCTGGCATTCACACTGTGTTGCAGCTAATGTATTTTAGCTGTCGGTTTGATTGTTTTAGCCTCAGCATGTTGTGGTCTCTTCACAAAACTTGTAACTTTTTGCAGCTCCCTACACCATCATCACCTTCCCCTTTCTGTTTGCGGTGATGTTTGGTGATATGGGTCATGGCTTGTTGATGACCTGTGCTGCTCTTTACCTGGTCATCCGAGAGAGTCGTATCCTCTCCCAGAAGAGTGACAATGAGGTACAGTGAATCGTAAACAATCATCCACAAAGTCCAAATATCAGAATTCTAAGTTGTTATTTGTTTCTGTAGATGTTCAACATGATTTTTGCTGGTCGCTACATCATTCTTCTGATGGGCATCTTCTCCATTTACACTGGCATAATTTATAATGATTGCTTCTCCAAGTCACTCAACATGTTTGGGTCTGGTTGGAGTGTGAGGCCCATGTTTGGACGCAAAGGAGCAAACTGGACGTAAGTCAACCAGCTCTTCAGCTTCCCACAAGCTTCTGTATGTGGTTGAATAATGTTCTGAAATGCATTGTGTTCCCCTCTTAATCCTGCAGCAGGCAATGGAATTATTCTAATTCTTTTCAGTATTTATTCAGTTGCTGTTGATCTGTCCCAGGTTTGAGACACTTGATGGAAATGCTGTTCTACAGTTAGACCCTGCCATTCCTGGTGTGTTCGGTGGGCCTTATCCAATCGGAATTGACCCGGTAAAAATGGACACTCAGTTAACAACAAAAACTCATTGCTGCGTGCCCTCAAATACTTGTTGTATTTTACAGTACTGTGTGTGTGGACTCAATGCAGATCTGGAATGTTGCCACCAACAAGCTGACTTTCCTCAACTCATTCAAGATGAAGATGTCAGTGATCCTAGGTGTCATCCACATGCTTTTTGGAGTGTCTCTCAGTCTCTTCAATCACTTGTAAGTGCTAGACTGGCTGTGAAAGTTGACATATTATGTGTGTTTTACTCATAGTAATATGTTAATTTTGTCCATATGATTGATTAGATGATTAGAGAAGATTTGGTTCATCTTGCAAACCATTGTACAAGTGCAGCTATTCAGGCACCAAAATGCAGTTTGCTAGTAGTAAAAGTGGTAAAATATATTGTAGGAGTTGTAAAAAAAATAAATAAATAAATAGCACACATATAAACATGTTGCTCAATAGTAAACTGACGAATACAGTAGTAAGGTGGAAACATCACACCTACTCCTGTAATTATATCAAGATAAGTACAAAACATGTCCTGATTTGTCAGATCAAAGTGTATGGGGAGCACATGGAGCTGCAATGATCAATGACATCTGACATCATGTCTGACTTATTTTTGTATGATTTCACTGCGATTCAGGTACTTCAAGAAGCCACTGAATATCTTCTTGGGCTTCATCCCAGAGATTGTCTTCATGTCAAGCCTGTTTGGCTACCTCGTGCTGCTAGTCTTCTACAAGTGGACAGCCTATGATGCCTCCACCTCCAAGGATGCTCCCAGTCTGCTCATTCACTTCATCAACATGTGTCTTTTCAACTACAACGACCCCACCAACAAACCCCTCTACAGGGGACAGGTGCTCTCCCTCCCGCACCCACCCCTCTGCCTCTCCCACCTTCCCTCTCCCTCTAAAACATTTTTGAATACTGAAAGAGAGGTGCAAAGCAGCTGTTAGGGACCAGTATACACTTTATTTTCTTCTGCTTTCCTTTTTGCAATGGGTCAGTTTCAGCTGCAGGGCAGCAGCACAGTAGTGTGTTGCTCTAAAATTCTTCTTGCTGGTATGAAGCCTGAACTGTGGCGACACTTCTCCGGCAAAATGGAGCAGTTAAAATACCACATTATGTACTCTGCTACATATAGTGCAATATGAAAACACCTCTCAGCTAGTTACTTGCTAGTTACCAGAAAAAAAAAGGTTGGGCAGGTCTCACTAAATGTAGAAACTGTAGAACATCCGTAGTAGTGTTTTCCCTCATCAGAGTTACTCTGTAACTCACTGTAATATCAGTGGAATGCTTTTCTCGCATGTGCTATTTATATTATTACAGTGGATTTGTCCAGTGTGAAGGGCTTCTTTTTTCTCTCATTTGAGGCCCCAACAGAAGTACTATGGGGGAGATAGAAACAAAGCAAAATTGAGAAAAGCACATTTCATTTTCAGATTCAAATAAGACAATAATGTTTTCAGTTTGCTTCTGTACTAGCAATTAGAGGGAGGACTGGTTTAGTTCTCACTACGATCTGTTTGTGGAACTAACATTTCCTCATTAACCTCTCTTTGTTTAAATCTGTAGATCGGGATCCAGGTTTTGTTGGTGCTGATTGCCCTTGCATGTGTTCCCTGTATGCTGATTGTGAAAACTATGGTGCTTCGGCGTCAGCACCTGTGGAAAAAGCACCTGGTATGTGGATCTGACCCCACCTACAACCTTATTGCCTATTTTGTTTGAATAACCTTGATATAACCCTTTTTTTTTTTTACTCCTATTGTGCCATTCATTTCAATTCACATTGTATGGTGTAATGTGATTGGTTGTGTTGCCATGACAAAATGCTTAAAGCCTGCCTTGGAAACGCTGATATTTTGGATGAGAAATATTTAGTAAAATACTTCACAGACTGAGGGCACCCTAGCAGCTGATGATCTTCCATTTTAATCCTGTTGCTCTAACTGTATATGTGACAAGTTCCTATCCAAAATGTTATACATGAAGCAGACATTTCTGGCCTTTTATTTATTAATTGAACTGGAGACGTATAACAATATAACCAAACACTTTTCTAAGCATGTTCACAAGTTGTCATAGTACACTTACTTAATTTTTAAATTAAGAGTGTACGTCTTTATTTTTATTGTCAGTGGTAAGCATATAATGCAAAGAATTAATGCTTTATTAAGAATTTTCATCAACTTATCAAAAGCATACATTTCAGGCCCAAAGTAACCAGCAGAGTCAGTTAGCGTTGACCTTCAAATCTCCAGCTCAGTGTGACATGGTTTTAACTAAACCAGTGAGACTATTTAACGAAAAGGATTTATTTACATTGGAATGAAAGTCTTTACCTACTGTCTGGGTGCCCTGTTTTTCCATGAAAATCTATGTAAATTGTACAGGAAGCGTTCATCCTAAGGCTTGCTTTACGCTAGACACAGCTCTTGTGGCTTTTGTATCTAGTCCCAGAAGAGGGAAGAAACCCCAGCAGAGAATCTAGAGCAGTCTTTAGAGCAAACAGGCGTGTCCTCATCATGCACCGGACTCACCCAACAGGGCACGCAGAAGTTCGGAGGGGTGCGGGTGGGCAATGGACCCACGGAGGACGAGGCTGGCATCATGGACCACGACCAGCTCTCCCAGCACTCAGAGGAGGGAGATGAGGTGAGCCAGTGAAACATCACCAAACATCACTGATTCAGCTTTAAGTTGCAGTTCTTTTAATTGGCTAACTGCATTGTAATGCTAACTCTACTTTAACTATTGTGCATGCACTTGGACTATTCTCTGACTTCTTTACAAGTGAAAGTCACCATAAAAGATTTTTCCTGATGCAGATCTCAAATTGTCTTCCTATTTTGGACAATAGTTTTCATCTTTTAAATTAAATAAATATTGCTCGCAGGCTTTATGTATGTCAATGTTGTCCTGAAGCATCATTACAAATATCTAAAGATATTTGAATTTGCGCAATAGTAATGAGACATTGGGTGGACACAACAGTATGCAAGGAGAAAGAGATGTAATGGAGCAGATAGAGAACACTCATGAGAACCAGCAAGTGGAATTTCTGTAAATACCACCCACTTACTTGTGTG
This sequence comes from Mugil cephalus, assembly GCF_022458985.1. Taxonomy (NCBI): domain Eukaryota; kingdom Metazoa; phylum Chordata; class Actinopteri; order Mugiliformes; family Mugilidae; genus Mugil; species Mugil cephalus. The sequence continues at coordinate 23,330,211 of NC_061785.1, forward strand.
TGTGTGTGTGTGTGTGTGTGTGTGTGTGTGTGTGTGTGTGTGTGTGTGTGTGTGAGAGAGAGAGAGAGTTAGAGGTTCAGTGTCTCTCACTTCTCCTGCCTAATGAATCTCACAGTGTTTATGAAGTGAAACCATATTGTGTAGTTTGTTTTTAATGTGTGGGGTACTCAGGCAACTGACAGTAAGACACTGATAACACCCAGGTATATTTAACAGGTACTGTACCTATATGGCAACAAATCTGTCTTTTCTCTTGTGTTTTGTCTGGCTATTTTCTATATTGTAAAATCACCAGAGTATATACATTGACCTTTGAAATCCTGAACAGTGCTATTAGGTGGGGCTGGTTATTTCACATAGTATCATGCTTATCATCACTTATCATGCTGCTGTTCCACCGGATAAGATCAGTGCATTAGTTCAAGTTGTGGGTGTGAATTAAGAGTTGTGCACCTCTGATTGAGATCAGAAGCATCTGATATCAAGTACTGATATCAGTTTGACATGATCCTAGACAGTCACAGCATCCTCTCATTGGAACACATATAAAGGGGAGCGGTGATGCTGACAGGACTAAACAATGAGTTTAAAATGAGAACTCCAATCGGACAGATAATATAGTAGCCAACATTACAGGACGAGACCGACATCTTTAAACAGGTTTGGGGTAGGCTGCCTAGATCCAAAAGTCAAGGTTTTCTTTGTTAGTTTTCAAAGGCTAATGCATGCGCCAGGGAAGGGCGTAGCAATCTATATCCACTGAAAAAAAAAATAGAAACAACAATTTTACTAATGAAAATAAGTCACACAATAATATCCCAAATGTTTTGACTTGTGTCTTGTGGACTGAACTGCAAAATAATGATCCAAGAGTGTAGTGGAAGGTTCCGGATTGATGCAGTTCTTGAATTCACCCACTAACCTTTGAACTTTACTTGCTTTCAAGCACACAGAGGAAGAGCCGGTAAGAGTCTGAGTTTGTCATCTTTGAAGCATGCCTGGATGGTGTCTTGCCCAGTCTGTTGTGCCATAATTACAAAGTTGGGATTTTCTTTCAAATCTGATTGATTTGTCTGCTCGTTTAAATGTCCTATTCTCCCTGACTCCAATTGCCAGGCATGGTCTTGTGAATGATTGTAATGATTTGGGATGTGTGACAGAAACTGTCAAAAGTCACACTGCAGGCAATTTAGTCTCTTAGATATCTTGAAAAATCTGCTAAAACAACTATGACATAAATTGCTTTGCCTACTGCATCACACATCAAAAGTGTGTACATTTATACATGGTAAAACACATTTTGAAACCACATGAGTTTTCACAGTCTGGCCTGTGTGTTTAGCCATTATTTCATGTTAGTAGGTGTTGTTTTCATAGCCATTTCTGTCGGAGTTCCTTTGAATGGAAACAATGAGTGCTGCTTCCATGGACTCTGCTTCATGGGACCAAGGACAAAAGGGAAGCATGGAAAGAGGAAACCAGACAAGCAGCAAGCCAAACTCAACAAGAGTAGTGCACAGCAATAGGCCCCCTTCAGATTACCCCCTCCCTGCCCAGCTCATACAGGAAAGGTTAGCCTTGCTCCAGGATGGAGAGAATGGAGGAACTGTGTTGACTTAACAATACACAAACAAGTCCCTTGGCCGTGATCCTGCTATGGAAGTAGAAGAAACAAATTGAAACAAGCCAAGACCTCTTTGCTCTTGTTTTCTGCTTGACCAGAGTTAAGTCTGAGATAGGGGTCAAAGGTCGAAGCAGACACTCACATTAAGTTCTATTCCAAGTATCTTATACTCTTCAGAAAGTAAAGTGTTTGTTTTACTTATTAACATACATGTATGTATTTACAAAAATCTAAACAGATTCAGACAGAAAATGCACATATAATATCAGTCACAAATAAATCTCTTTTAAATTACAGCAGAGCTGCGTATGAAAGAACTAATATTCTTGAAATTGCACTCCACAGATTTTCTAATGACAGAAGCGATTAAGTTGCACATTAGAGATGATGTAAAGTATGTATGCTTAGTAGTCCAGGTCTTCGAATATCAAAAAAAAACAAAAAACAACTAAATAAATAAATACATAAAGCTAAAACAAAAGCAACCCGACTTATTTAAGTTTTCTCTGAGACATTTCCCATCCAAACGGCTACTTAAATTGTATATGAAGGCAGCTTAAGGACTTCCTATCTATAACTTCAAGGTAAAACACCACAACTACAGAATCCACAACCTGCAATCAACAATCAACAGTATGAATTCTTACACAACAAACAACGTGGTGCCTGAACTGCCTTACTTCAGTGCATGTACTCTACTCACATAATTAAGTTACTTGCAAAGCATTTTTTTGTGTTTTATTGTGAAGAAAAAGTGTGCATGATTCTTTTCTGGATGAATGAAAGTTCCCTCAATGTTTAAGGAGCTTATATTCCTAAAAAGCAAAAACAAAACAACCAACAACAAGTAAATAAAAAACACTCCAGAACCTTTGTCTTTCCATCACAGTTTGATTTTGGTGACGTAGCTGTCCATCAGGCCATCCACACCATAGAGTACTGTCTTGGGTGCATCTCTAACACAGCCTCCTACCTGCGCCTCTGGGCCCTCAGCTTGGCCCATGCACGTGAGTACAGGCTTGTGCACACACACCTAGGCATGATTGATAATACATATTCTGTGAAGGCATTCATATAAAGCTCATTGAATAAAAACTTATTGTAGTACAATATATTGTGTTTTTATAATGAGGAATTAATAGATGAAGATTCCCATGCATGACTCAGAACTCAGGTGGTGGATACTTCAGAAGTAACTGGCAAAGGAGGAAGGAAATGCTGAGACTAAATACAATGGGAATAATGAGACACTGGTGAAACACACAGGGCGGAACAAACAAACAGGAGCAGTAACCACACAGGGGAAATGAAGACATCTGAAATGATAGAGAGTTGGTGGCTATAGAATAAAACAGGGAATGAACAAACCCAGAGATTTAAACACTAGATTCCACAAAGCTAGATGTGTGTTATGTTATCCATACTATGGTGTAAACTTTGTTGTTATCATCCCTGTGTGTATGCAGAGCTGTCAGAGGTGCTTTGGTCCATGGTAATGCACCTGGGTCTATCTTCCCGGAGTGGGGGTGGATTCTTCGGCCTGTCCATCATCTTCTCGGCCTTCGCTACTCTCACAGTTGCTATCCTCCTCGTCATGGAGGGGCTGTCAGCCTTCCTGCATGCCCTGCGACTACACTGGTTAGAGACACACCCATACACAACAACCATACAGAAAATATAATATATCTGTTCTTTTCATGGAATATCCATGCAGGTGTATAAATACATGCTACTTAATTTGTAACATGCATTCTGAGCATGTTCTCATACTTCACACGTATAGAACATAAACAGATAAACACTCATGTAGTATTCCTACATAACGAGGCTCACATTGATAGGAAACACACTGACAGTGAGATTCCATTGCTCACCTTTTGAACTGAGTATCTCTGCCAAACCATTTTCCATTTTACGTGCACTTGAGGAATGCCCACGCATAAATTGGTAGTGTACCAAACAGTGACCGTACAGGAATCCAGAGAACGTCACACACCCTCCAGGTCCATCGCCTCCTAGCACCACCTCTACCCTACAAATCCAGTGTAAGCTGTGAGGGAAGTCAAACATTACAGTGTACAGACATACCGCTGTAGAGTGATGGTGCTTTAGCCAGAACATACAGTAAATGATATGGAAACAACAGTGCACTTATTCACTCGTCTCTTAATGCTGATTCTCTGAGTATAAGAAGTATTGCCACATGTACTTAGTTATAATATTTTGGGATTTAGACTCTGCATGGCCACATAGAACTGATGAGGAGGACTTTTTTTTGTTTTGTTGTTTTTCACTTATAAGAAGCTGCAAGAGAACCAGGATTTCATTTCTGTTAGACAGACATAAAGGGCAGGGGGTGGGATAGGGAGGAAAATGTAAAAAAGTGAGTAAAAAACAGATGTAAAATGGATTAGGAATTTAAAACAAACAGATGTATTGGAACATTGTGTGTGCTGTATAAGAAGTGTGTTCTGCATAGGATCTAAACAGAATGAGCTCAGCTCTTTAACATCAGAAAAGATCTTTACTGACATAGGGGAATGCATAAACTCCCAGTGACCCACAGACTTTTAGACAGTGTGTTTAAGTCTTGTTAAAAGGACTTTCTTAATAAAGCAGCAGTGTGTCAGTTCTGTACGTCTGTGCTAAGGTTAAAAAGAGAAGTGGAGTATTTTTCACAGAGGTAAGTGAATGGAAATAGCCGTGTTCAAAGTAAACAACAGTCACCCTAGGCACTCTCCTCTGCTGTTCACTCTTCACACACATGTGCTGATGAGCTATCTACGCAAACACATAAACAGTATGTCAAGCATAGCGTGTGTAAGGTACAGCCATTATTTCCATCTCCATAGTTATGTGGGGAGGAAGATGAGAGGATCACTCATTTCTTTCCTCTTTTTAAGTGTTGCCCTCTCACAGCTCTGGCAGGCCAAATATTTGCCACGGCTGGGAGACATTCCTGGGCACTCCCCTTGCTCACAGAGGCCAGGCACCAGCAGGAACTCAAAATCCACTTTTAGTTTTTTCCTTCTTAAATATAGTCATCAGAGGTTGTCAGGATTTTAGAATTACACACACTAAGTGTGGATGGAACTTTCCTTGCAAGCCAGCTACATTTACAAGATCACATTTCAGATCATCTGGCCAAGCTTCAGTCTATGCTGCCCCACAGAGTGGACCCATCAGCCTCCCGGTCCTGGTAGCTATCGGTCTGTTTCAGTGTGACAGTCACTTTTAAAAACGCCTCTTCTGCCCACATTTTCCTTAGAAAGATGCCAATAACTGTCTACTACATCATGTTAACTACAGGGCCAGCTATGCTGACTACATGCAAGCATGTGATGACTGCCCAGATGTTTCTGTGTTACAAAACATCTGGCATGTCAGGTTAACAAGGCAGTGTGTGCTGATCAAAATTTAGAAAATACATTAAACAAAATAACACTCAAAGATACAAAATTAATGTATAATGTTTGTATATCATTCATTGAAAGATTTTAATCCTTTTTAATTTATGTCTGGAGATAGAGATATACACCAATGAGCCACAGCATTAAGACCACTGAAAGGAGATGTGAAAAACATAGACATTGTTGTAACAATCCAATGTTCTGCTGGTAAATCTTTGGATCTGACATTCATGTGGATGTTGCTTAAACATGTACCATCCACCTAGACCAGATCAGACACCCCCAGCCCATAGCAATGACGCTCCTTGATGGCAGTAGCCACCCACAGTAGGATGTCTGACACAGGCACACACACAAAAACGTTTTAGGAACAACTCAAAAAGGACACATTTAGGCTGTATTTGACAATGCAAATGTCCCAGTCAGTCAGACTTGTCGTTTAACAGAATTTATCCTGCCAGGTCCCTAGTGAAAAGTCATTGTACTTTCTTGTTGACTGTAATTTCTGATGTTAATAAAGTGTCATTGATTTGTATGCTTTTCTGCTACTCGACACTTCGACACTACATGAGGGGAAAAGGGGAACTCTGGATAGTGTCTGGACCTGATTCTCTGGAAATTCGGCCTGGTTTAAAACTGTGTTTACACATAAATCTAAAACCCTGCATAGATTTTGATTAACTGTACCATTCATAAATAATTTGCTTTCCGTATTAGAACTGCTTCAGAGCATGTGTGTGTATGCACAGATGATGAAGCCCTGACTTTTCTCCTTCAAAGACAAACTACATCTACTCACCATTTTGGTTATTGCAACCCAAGCATCTTCTTTTTATTATTATTATTATTTATATTTTACCATCATTATCGTCATAGTATGTCTTATAACACTTAAAAAAACCCATGGTCTGAGACTCTCAGAGCAAGCGTTGAGGCGACAGTGGTCAGTAAAAAACCCCCTTTCAACAAAAAGAGCACTGATCATTTTTTTTAATCATATCTAGCCATTACTAATAAATAGTTTGAATGCACTCATTGTGTAGCACTTTTTAAAAGCACTTTTTCAAATTAATATAATTTGGATCAGATGTAGCTGAACAGCCTTTTGCTGGTTGTTCAGATAGGCATCCCTTTATTTATATTATAGTAAACTGATTTTTATTATTTTAGCTTTTTTTCTCAGAAAGCATCTTTTGTCTACCATTTACAGTTTGCATGTAAGTCTAAATATGTCCCAGTATTCAAGGTCCTCATGGCACTCAATGCACCGTGTCGCTTTGGTCTGCGTTAAAACATGCACTTCAAATGTGAAGTGATTACCTTGGGAGTCATTGTGGTGTATTTTTGTAACTGTTAGCCTTCTTTAACCCAAATTTGGTTTTCTATTTTTTTCTTTCAGGGTGGAGTTCCAGAACAAGTTCTACTCGGGCCAGGGCTTTAAGTTTGTCCCCTTCTCCTTCGAGAGCATCCTTGATGGACGTTTTGACGACTGATCAGCTTTATGTTGGCCGGCATGAATCAAGAATCCCCGTCATCACCTCCCTGACTCTGTGTATGTGTTTGTGTGAGTGTGCATGAGCCCCAGTACAACCCTCTGTCACCCTCTAGTGTTTAATGGTGTATGACCTATAATGTAGTCAATGTAAAAGGGTTTTCCAGTGTACAAGTTTCAAGCTGTACCCTCCCAGTTGGCCACAAACCCACTAGACCTGATAAACAAATTATCAATCAAAATCAAATAAATGTTGCACTTTAGTAACATTTATTCTATAATTATGTAGTCATTCACTTAATAATCTTTAAGGAAAATGAACAGTATATTGTAAAGTGAACTAAATCAAGCAAATAGCTTAATCATAAGCTTATTGTTGTCAGGCGGCCTTTAAACATCTCTCTGCACACAGAATGTCTCTTCCTGACATCCGTCTCCTCATAGGTTAGTTGTGACTCTTTATGACACATAAAATGCTGTTTCTTCTAGTCTCTCCAGTAAATTGAAATTTATGTCACAGTTGGTTTGTTAGGACTGATTTTTCATTCTAAGGAGCACTCTATAAAAACAGAACCTGCTAACTGCACCACAACTGGAAGATGACCTAGACACAAATTGTTAAACATAAATTACTTCAGTCTTACAGGCACCATCAGTAAGTGCTCAGCTTCTTGCAGTGTTCCACTGGAAAAACCTTTTAAGATTGATATTGCTCATGAAATATTCCCAAATCCTAGTGTCAGTGTTCTGCATTACACATTCATCTAAAAGGGTGAGTCAGTAACATTTGACTGCAGTTATATTTCATGGTATAGATAAGAATTAAAATATACATTTGGTTTAAATGGGTGTATTGATTTGTTTTTTGACGACCATGAGTGAATCAGTGTTACAGTGTGTTGAGAAGGTCTCTGAGGAGGTGCAGGCCTGATCTGGTGTTCTCTCTTGCTGTGATCTGGAATTTCCGTGTGCTCATTCTATGTGATGTTTTGTAAACCAGTAAAATAAGTGAACAGACGTATTCAGCCTGAAATGTTCAAAGGTTCATTGTGCGATCGATATCAGTTGCTTTGTCCCACATATGAAAGAGCTGTGTTGACACATTTTTAGTGCATTTGTGTTTTAATGTATCTTACCTTGGATTTTGAGTTTTATCACTGGTGATTCTTGTGTTTGTTATCCTTCATGAAAACATATTTTTAAGTGGTTACTTTTTCATATTTGCATTTTCATGGAAAAAGGGAGAGACACTTTACAGCAAACATGCAAATGATGCTGGACAGTGACTGGTAACATGTAAGATGATGTGTTGTGGTCAGTAATAAACATAAACCTGGGGATTCGAATTGTGTCTTTTCTTTGTTTCTTTTGCTATTTATTTATATTTAGTCCCTAGAGCTCCACACCTGCAGCTCTAGGTTCATAATGAATGACACAAATCTAATTATACTTATCATGCATCCCTGACAATTAATATTGTTATGTGCACAGGGTAGGAACATGTTTCCCTGAACAAGCAAAGTGTTCTTTTGCCATCCACTCATATACCTAGAATACTAAAAGATACATATAAAACAAAATATAAATTTCTTTTTGCATTGTTCTATTGTTGTGCTTAGGGTCCTGCTTGCTGCCTTCTCAGTTGCTTGCTTGCTTGAGATGGTTGGGTTTAGATAAGGAGCTAGAGGGAATGCTGCAGATTGCTATGGAAGTAATGCGCTGCCATAGACAGCAGAGGGCGCTGAGCCGCAATATTGACCAGAGCCTTTGATTAGAGAGACTCCGTTCTATCCCTTTATGCTGATCGGTTCTGGGTTCTGTGTCTATGATCGGTTCTGAGCTGATCGCGTGTTTCTTGGGCGCCATGTTTGCTACATCGAACCAATATTGACATAGAGAAGTGGTAATGACACTGAATAAAATTGGATTAAAGGTTAAAATATGCCACAGTGCTCAGCCTACAGCTGCAGCACAGGATCAGGAAAACACGGGAGAAAGCTGTGGGAGCTGAAGGTGAAAAGGAAGAACAGATTTCTCCCTATTATGTGAGGTAAATGTCAAGGTCTGTCTTTGACGTTTGTTAAGATTGTATATAAGAAAAATAAAGTCACCCCATCTTTAATGTGTACCTTGATCTCAAAAACACCAAACACTGCTTTAACATTTATAAGCCCGTTAATGGTGAAAATGAGCGATTTATTTCGACATAGCACACCCGAACCATAAGGTTACACTATAGAACGTTCCCTCCGACATATCAAACATGGCGCCCATGATTTGTGTTGCACAGACTCTGTAATATACGACTCTGATGTTGACACTACGAGGACGGCCGAGATCTGTGTCAAACTCACGACTTTAGTCATTAAATCACCGTTTACTGTAAAAGAAAGAAAATGAGCCTAATGTTATCACGTGGCAGTCAGATAATTGTTTTATCTAAAGCTTTTTGGATGCCAGATGATAACCTACCATACCGACAACATTTTCGTTCAACCTTTCTTTTATTTTGAAAGTTCTGACCGGATTTCACATTGAACTATTCCGAGTAACTTCACATGGCTTTCCGAAATGAGTTTTTGGAACATTTGGGTAACGTTAGACAGAAGTAGGCGCTTCGAATGGAAGTGACTTTGTTTCGATATCATGCTTCTTGTTAACACAAATGGCTTTGAAGTAATCTGAGTGAGCAGGAGAGGTTCCAGGAAATCTGTGTTTTTAAAGTCACTTCGGAACAACAACAAAACAACGAAGACGACGAGTCGCACATTGACGTTAGACCCGGTGCCTTTTATTCTACAACACAGCCGATTTTCCAGTTGAATTTCAGTGAAATCTTACTCGCTTTTTCCCGAGTAGTTGAAACGTGTGGTCGTGGAAACCAGAAGGCAAATGTGTCCTGTGATATGTCATGGTAAGTTCTTGCACCTACGCGCCATTGCCATTTTCGGCGACGCTGTTCCACCATACCAAACTCACTCTCGGAAATCTCTTCAGGTTGATAGCGCTTGTTACACAGCAGCTTACGCGTGTCATAGCCCAGTGGGATAAAGCCTGTAGAGCCTGTAACTCTTCAAATCGTCATACGTGTAATTCGTTTATCCTGAATTAAAATTACACTTTTGTAACACCTCATCTTCCGCTCACAGGTTCCTGCACATCTGTAACGTTAAGCAACCTGTTGTGAATGAGACCTGTTTGGTAAAAAACTCGTATGCCGAAATGAACATAAGCTGTTCACTTGAGTGTTAATATCATTGGTGTCATAATTAAAGTTGTGGACTGTGGATTTATGTGAACTGCAGTGTTACCAACTCTGAAACACAAAGGCTGCACGTTTATCCATGCGGCCACAGAGGGGGAAAGTTCCATGTGCCCTTTAAACAGTGCTGGAACGGAACCCTCCAAGATCCCAAATCACAGTCCTTTAAGGGTCATATAGGGCAGATATTTTTGAAATCTGGTTCAACAAAATGCAAAGCATGTCCACAGTATGCTTAATTTGAAAACCTTTCTTTTCTGTCAGTGTTTGCAGTTGGAAGCAATGACTCAAGCCTGCAGAGAGACTGTAGCACAGTTACCTTATATTTACAGCTGTGTTCAAAATAACAGCAGTCTATAACATGTACATGGCAAATAATTTACTAGTAGGTATAATCGAAATCCAGCAGACCCAACTGTCAAAGCGTGCATGCTGCTGATTATGTGTAAACTAATCATTAATTGAAAGGGGCACGTTGAAAATAATAAGAGTGTGGAGCTCCATAAGCGAGGTCATTCATTCTGTGAAACAAACGGTGGGTCTTTCTTGTGAACAGTGAAGATGGCAAATGTTGTACATGCTGGTTGTAGTGAATTTCTCTCTGAAAAATCTGAATAAAATGGGTAGTTCCTGACATTGCTCAGAAGAACAGTGGACTTTGATGGGGGGCAGACATATAAAAAAGTGTAGAAAGTTATAGGGTGCTGAGCTAAAATGATCTTATATACTTTAAAATGACAACTAAAACCAGAACGATGTGGAAGACGGCGGAAAACTACCATTCAACCAAAGATTAACCAAAATGGCAAAGTCTGAGCCAATGATCAGAGAAGAATGTCTAATGTTACCTGTGAGTATTGTAACAATTAGAAGACACCCATGTGAAGCCATCAGCAAGAAGCCCCCACAAAGTTTACGTGATGAAGGCAATATTGTTCTTTTTGGATCGCAGAAAGTTGGTCAGGCCGTTCCCAAAGATGGAATTAAAGCTACAGTACACTGTGAAGCATGGTAAGCATCATGGCATAGAGGTTTTTCTTGTACTATGGTGTCAGGCCTATTTATGCCATACCAGGAATCATGAATCAGTTTGAAGAGATCAGAATACTTAAAGAGGCTGTGTTGCATTGTAGGAAATAGGAAATGCCCTTGACATGTTTCAACAAACAGGCTCCAGCATCTTGGCTCCAGACCAACAAGATAAATGATACAGAGTGGTCAGCCAAATCCCCGGACCTTAATCCAATAGAAAACTTGTGAAGTGACATCAAAAATACTGTTTCTGAGGCAAAACCAAGAAATGCAGTGGAACTGTGGAATGTAGTCCAGTGGTCCTGGGCTGGAATACCTGTTCACAGGGTCCAGAAGTGTTCCAGAATGCAGGTTTCCAGAATGCTATTACTTGGAACACAACTGTATGATGGTGCATTCAAGGCAGTGATTTTCTGCAATTGGTCATGGAAATAGATGCTGATTATCAGATGCTTGACTTGACACTTTCAACGCTTAAAGAGGACACTGATTCAAAGGCGACAGTCAGCCATTTTGTTTTGGCAATTTGTTGTTGATATACATGCCTATGCCGCCATAAACACAGACTGCAGGCAATGTATGTGTTGCAGTCTGTGTGCAGCCTGCCTCTCAGATGTGACTCTGTGAAGTTGGCGGTAAACTGCTGACTAGCTAAACTCAGACATGTACATCACGCTGCACATCAGCGGGAGTAGAGCCTGACTGCTGCAGATATGTGTGTGTGCGAGAGAGAGAGAGAGAGGAGATGAGCAGTAGTGTTGTAGATTTATAGAGACCGGGGCCTTTATGTGACTTTTTGTCATCAGAGATTTCTCCTTTTTTTTTTTTTTTACTGCTGCAGAAAGGGGGGCAGTGACATCTTTCTGCAAATGGATGTTTTGAACAGGTCTCTAAAAGTGAATATATAACAACTCAGAGGAGAGGGCACCTCCTAGCAGTCCATCTTTTGTATTGCGTAGCCATGCAATACACACAACCCACTATTTTGAGATGGCAGCTATTTGGGTAATATTCTACCATGCAACAAGTGATGTAGACACCTGCACAGCTGCATTGTAATGCAAGGATTGAACAGACATACCTAGAGCTGTCTACTTCTGTGTGCATGACCTAGACACATGTTAGAACCATGAACAGGGTCACTCTGATCTTACACTTGCAAGGCTTTTAGGGATAAACCCAGGGAGCTTTCTATAGTTTTCACACCTGTTTAGTGATTTTTAACTCATTCTTAGCTACTACTTCCCTGTCATATTTCCATTTTACTATCATGGCTTTATTTCAAGCTGCAACAGTAGCAGGCACAGAAAAGAGTTGGTGAACAAAGGGCAACCACTAGCAGCTGAGCCATATAATTTTAAAGTTGTGCCACATTCACTGCTTGCTTTCGCTGCCCTCAGTTGCCTCAGAGATTTGTCCATTGTAGTTTAAATGTTTTCTTCCAAAGAAGGGTTATTCTGAGGTTATTTTCGCAAAGTAGTTTGAGGACTGTAGTTTCTGTACATTTATCAGCAGCGTAGCGTAATAGTCCCTCCATGTCTCTGTAGTTATTAATGAACCCTGGGTAATGTGAGTCCTGCTCTCACCACTCATCAGAGGACCACTAGATGTGCTTTTTGAAGTGTTGCATAAAGTTTAAGAGTGTCAACATACACTGTAGAAACGTCCTTCTTCTGTGCAGGATTCCAGCTGATGGTGAGATGATGGGACAAGGTGGTGCTGGAAGCGATTGCAGCCCTGGAGGCTGATGAACCCGTACCATCGACCAGTCAGGATGCACATAGTCTCAGTGGGTGTCAGCAAGTTCTGCTTCCTGATGTCCATTGCATTCTGCGGTCTTCTGCTTCTCTTCATCCCAGCCCTCCAGTCCCGGGCAAGACAAGGGGACCTGCCTCAGCCCCGACCCCAAGTCAAGCCAGCTCATGCAAGCCAGTCACACCTTGCTGGGGATCACGCCAGTTCCATCCATAGTGAGGATGTGGACTTGGCCAGAAGACTTAATAGGAGCTCAGCAGGGCAAGGAAGAGCTACCAAGACTGAACTTAACAATAATGATGACCACAGTCCCAATAAAGGGGCAGACTCCAGGAGAGCCATTGAAGGAGGAAAGGTTGGTGGATTTTCAGGGTTCCGTGACAAACTGAAGCCAAAGGACATTTTTATTGCAGTGAAGACTACCAGAAAGTACCACAAGTCCAGACTGGAGTTGCTGATTCAGACCTGGGTGTCCCAAGCTAAGGAACAGGTAAGAAGACTTCCATTCATTTTTGTGTGCATGCACTATAATTGAACTATATGGGTAGTCCTGAGTCTAGATAATACATTTATGTTACAGTTGCACAGTTCTATGGACACACAGCTGTATAGTTGAGCTGCGCTAACACCTCACGATGTCTCATTAGATGAATTTGCAAGTTGGTCGTGTTCTGTCTCTGAATTTTGATTGCGTTTCAAGTTTTGCTGCTATGCCCCTCCCATATTTATAACTATATAATAATAACTATAACTTTTCGCTGTAACAGATATTGTGACCAGCACTGTCCAGTTTTTCATGCAGCCTATCGTGGTGACAGAGAGACACAGCCACCAGCTTTTATTTGGATTTTTGTTGATACAGTGGTGTTAGTGGTAATGGATTTGCTCATCCGCAAATACACCCTGAGTTTTGGGGTGTTGTCTTACCACTGAGATTCTTCTCTTATGCAGTAAGAGTTTGTCCTTAATGACTGTTTGTAAAACCACAGCACATCTGGTTTGTGTCAGAATCATGCTGTTTGTTGAGGTAATTGTTCATTTTCCCCCACGGTTTCAGCTGGTACACATTCCTCGATCAGAACTGATACTTCAAGTCCAAGTGTGTGTGCTGTAGGAGTTCCATGGCAACACTCAGTCCGTTTACATGTACGTGAAAAAAATGAATTATTGCCTTAATCGGACTGTAACTGGAGAACTTAAGTGCATGTAAACACGTTACTCTGACTAAAATCTGAGTTTTCTTTATGCGATTAAGACACCCAGATAATGTGATTGGAATTCGGTTTTCTCTGCCGTATATATGCTTAATTGGACAACTAATAGGAATCCAAGAAAGCCGGTTGCAGACGAAGAAGAAGGTAAACAGAGCTGGTAGAAGAACCATCTAAGGGATAGCGCACATCTTATTTGCACCAGAAGTAGCGCAAACATTACGTACGAGATTAAAAAATGTAATATAGTTTGAAATGCCGATCTACCACATGAACGACTCTTGTTTATTATATGACGTAATGGGTCAACCGGAAAGCGAGGCGTATTAACCTGGTATTAGCCAGCTGAAAAGACATATCGCCACCTAGTGTGGAGGAGGGCATGTTCCCGTTATTCGATTTTCTCCTCTGCATGTAACCTGGGACAAGGACTGCAGTAAGAAACTCAGATTTTGAGCATAGCTCGATTAAGCTCTGCATGTAAACACACTCACTGAAACAGGGAGACTTTGTCCAATACACACCCATCATATATGAACTTAACAGCACATCTCCAATTCCCTGCCAGTATGGTGGAACACGTTTATGCTTGACAGCTAATTTTGCACTGGTCGTTTTCAGTCAACATGGAATTATTTTTTTACCCAAACTGGTCATCTTTGACAGTGCAATCTTAGGATCTGTGACATTCCCACCAGATCACAGATGGGTAGCTGGACCTGGCTTGTCAGACATATTGTGCAATTGTTTGAAATTGTTTGAACAATTAAGGTCAGATTTTCCAAATGCTGTTAGATCTCTTAAAAACCTAAAAAAAAAAAGTATTTGCATCTCCTCAGAACTTTCAACCTTTCTACGTAACAAATGACTAAAGACTTAATTGAACTTTAACACAAGTCTTGTCAGTAGATAAAAAAGAATCTTATCAAACAAATGAAATTGAAATATTTTATGTTTTGGTATTTGTTTATTCAGGAAAAATCCTACATATTGGTGAGGCGCAAAAGTAAGATTACAAGTCAATTTTAGAGTTTAAAATTAGAGTCCATCTGTTCAGAAGTGTTTCTAATCAGTGTAATGAGACTCAGGTGTTGTGCCCTGTATATGGGGAAACAATCAGGGATTTGTCACAATCCGATCTTCATTACACCTGTCTGTAGTAGAGTATAATGACGTGGACATACTCTGAGCTTTCTCATGAGCTCAGAAAAGGAGTTGTTGTTGATCATCAGACTGGAAAAGGTACAAAAAGTTTGGAATCCACAAATCAACAAACAGACCAAGATTGTGACCAAATAGAAGAGATTTATGACAACTGTTACCCTCCACAGGAGTGGTCAACCAGCAATTATCACTCTTACAGCAAGATTCATAATAGCCCAAGAGGCCAACAAGGTCACGAGGGACTTCCCCTTCAACTTCTAAGCCACTAAAGACCTCTCTCACATCACACTTGATAATGTTTGTGAATCCACCATCAGGAGAACACTGAGCAACCATGGTGTACATGGCAGAGTGGCAAGAATAGCTTTATCCTTGCTGCTCCCCCCCAAAAAAGAATGTCTCTGCTGGTCTGCAGTTTGCTAAACATCATGAGGACAAGTTAGCAGTCCATTGTAAAAATGTTTCGTGGACAGATTAGACTAACGTAGAATTCGTTGATTTTAATGAGAGACATTACATTTGGAGACAATACAACACAGTATTCCAGGCAGTTGTAGTGGCCATCTTTGATGGACCAATAAATTGTAACGAAAATGCTACAATATCTGTCTGTTAGCTGAATCTGTTGAGAAACTGGGTCATGCTGCAAGACTGCAACTCTAAGCACACAAGTAGATCTACAAAAGAACGGTTAAAAAAGAACAAAAAAAATGCCATAGAATGGCCAAATCAAAGTCCTGAACATAAGCCAATAGAAATATGGAAAAATATGGAAACAAGCAGTTCATGTGAGGAAACTAGGGCTGCACAATTCTGTAAAAAATGTGAATGTGAAAATGTGAAAATTTAAAGCACAGATTATTTATTGCACTGTTGATCTTTAACAAAATGAAAAAACATTCAAATGGTCATTCATGTAGAGTATCAAACATTGAGATTTTCTTATAATGTTGAGCATACATTTGAACAATAGGCTTGTTAGCTTGTTAGCCATCCATTTAACTCTCTTTACCGCTGACTTGTCTCTGCTTCTCTCCTTCACTGTTTCCACATACTCAATTGCAGGCAGTCTTCCTCCATTGACAGAATCGCGTGTAGTAAAGATGCTTTACAAGGTTGAGAGAGGAGTCAGTGGCAGTGCTGCCTTTAGGGGCGCTTGAAAAAATCCGGGAAGAAATGAGAGCATTTGTTTGTGATGCCACTCATGAGTAAAAAAGCTTAAGAATCGTTGTGTTTTGAAATGAGATCATGTGTATCAGTCAAGGCTGATAGGGAAGAAAATTTTTGTCCACAGGTACAAAAAACAAAAACACCTTCACTTCTTCAGCTTAGTAATTAAAAAAAAAAATATTTCTGCAATAAATCCAAAGTGTAAACATGACAGGTAGTGGTTTTACAGATGTATTTACACTAACATAAGCTAAGTGGCTCTTGTTTGTATCATTACATATGGCAGATAGACATCTATGACTCAGCAAGAACATGGAAATTTATCAGCATTCATTCATTTATCAGCATTCATTCATCACCAGCATTTCTTTCTGTTTAGATTTTATACAAATGACTGTGACCACTCCCAAACTGCCAGTTTAGATCCATCAAATGTAATGACCAATGGAAGAATAAGCGCTGACAACACTACTTTTGTTGTCAGTATGATCTATTTACAGCTTCCAGGCAGCACATGAATAGATCACACCTGCTGTAATTAGTGTTATAGTGCTACTGTAATGTAGCCATTTTTGACTACTACTATATTGACTCCGAGTGGGATGTTAAGGTGGTCGTTAACTATCGGGGAAGTTCATAAATGGAAAAAAAAATGGAAGTTCATATCCAGCTATTATTACTGGTTTGTAGAATGTCTGGTTGCCTTTTTGTGAAGATTTTCACCCCTGTCTTTTTGTATTTTCCCCATGACAGACTGGCGACCTGTCCACAGTGTACCTCTTTAGCCCAATGACACTTAAACAGGCTTCTGCCCCCTGTGACTCTCTGGAGCAGGGGTGCCCAATACGTCGTGTACATCGTGTTCGACTAGTAGATCGCAAAGGTAGTGCATGTTAATATTGCAACATCCCCACACTTTGGTGGCATACATCCACAGTCATGCACAACATCAGCAACTCAAGAGTATCATCGTCCTTAAAGGGACAGTGCTGCTTTTCTTTTCAGTGCACTTCTCTTCTTAGAATATTAAAAACAAAGATGGATAGAGCTTTAAACACTGTAGCAACACTTCATAAGGTAGGGTATATAACGTAGAATTATCAGGAAATGGAAAAAAAAATAGTTTTGAAGTAAGTAAGCTGACCCTAGGGCTGAAATGAAAGGATGCCATATTTTACGATTATGTTGACTAGTATTTTTAGTATTTTATATAGTGTTTCTAATTCAAATTTCTGAAAATCAGCACAGTGGTGGGACCATCATGTTGATGGGAAGCTTGTCAGCAACAAACCCTATATGGCCAAGAGTTTGTCTCAAGCTCTGGACGTTCCAGACGAGGTCTGCCGGGAAACTTCGAACTCTTTAAGGAGCATCATGTTCAGAGAAATAGGAGCAATGTGTGTCAACTCCATGCACCTTAACATTTACCTTGTGAGTCCATATAGACGGTACACCACTGCTATCCTAACACTGGATGAGATGGTTGCTTGTACCATTAAAATGCTACAAGAGTGCACTGTGAAGAAGAAACTGAAAACTGAAGAAGAAGCAAACATCAACCACTGCAGCTGGAACTCAGCCTGGACCAAGACACAAGACACACTGAAGAAGACCGAGAAGAGTCTATCAAAAGTGATGTCTCAGACACTTTGGAAGAGAAACCTGCTCCAGTATCTCAGACAAGCAGGATTAAGAGCTTCTTCAACAAGCCACTTCGCAAAGCGTCACCTCATGCACCAACACAGACGGTCGACGTTACAGAGGTCACCCCTGTGGACATCTTTGTGCCTCTAGACACAACTTTGGAAGAAATATTTGTAAGCAGCATTGCAGAGAACCTGGTGTTCTGGGCCCTTAAAAAGTCCAAGAGGACCTGCGCTGCAGATAACCTAGACACCATGCACCATAGGCTGTTCAACAAACTCTGGGGTGAAGTCGAGAGACAAGGTTTTAACATTAACCAGGACAAGCTGAAGGACATGGACAGGCCATTTTTAAAGACATTGTGTCATCTTTTAAATAGCAGTTGAAGAAACAATCGGAGGAACGTGGCATCATCGCAGAGTTGTTCGCAGCAATAGGGAGAACTTTCAACAACCCTACAGTCGGCCCCACAGCACCAGTGTTTTAAAGATGAACATCATCATCATTGGTAAATATTTTTTTGTTTCCTGTATTTTTTTTTTTTTAATTCTTATTTTTTAATATATTTTTGCTCTGTTGTTCTGTGCCACTGTAACATCCTAATTTCCACACAGGGATGACTAAAGTCTTTTCTTAAATTATCTTCCTAGACGATTCCACTCGACTTCCTTGCGGCATCTGTGCTGCTGCTGCTTCACCTGCTACTTGTTGTTGCAATAAAAAATAAAAATAAAAAAATAAAAAATCAGTTTGTATTTCTGTTTGTCAACAACTTAATAATAATAATATAATACATATTTCAAATAATAATAAATATATACAGTACAACCCACCGATATCTCAGGACTGAAGTGGTTTCGTACTGTTCAGTTGTTGTTGCTGCACAAGGGGGTCACACCACATACTGAAAGCAAGGATTCACTTACTTTTGCAACTCACAAATGTATTAATTTTCTTGAATAAACAAACACAAACGTGTAATATCTGAGTTGCATTTGTTTTTCTGAGTTTTCTTTATTTACTGTCAAGACTGAAAATCAGCTGATGTTTCAAGTGATTTCTATGAGAACATTCTTTGGCTCAGATTAAAGAGAGGTGGACTGTTTTCATAACCACGTTTATAAAAAAAAAAAAAAAATACACACCAAGTCAGATAGGAGGGAAATAACCCGGAGTACCCTTGTTTAAATGAACCAACACAGAAAGCACTGTGGTCCCTCCTTGACATAGAGCCTCATTGTGGAGAGAAGGAGTTGTTAAACTGCACAGCCACTCAACTCCACTTCAGACATGTCACAGTCCCAGAGAATGAAGGCATTCCAGTTCAGTGTGTGCTGGCTGTACCAGCATCTTGGCTCATACTGGCTCTGAGTTCAGGTCTGTTGTGAGAGGAGCTACAGAAGTGAGGTCTGTTCTGTGTTAACTAACCACTCACTGCCATGTGCTGGGAGGCATTACAGGGTATCTTATTTTACTGCTCTCAGGTCAGTAAAGTTCGCCCCCTGTGTTTAAAACTGCCAGTAAAATTAAAACCTGCTCAGACCAATTTGTGTTTAATGTAAGTGTGTCAACACAGCTTCAATAGCCTGTGGGGTCTATGGTTAAATACTAGAAGAGCAAGGTCAAGTCATTAGGGCTTTGCCTTCTACCTTCTGCTCACTACGCCCCACTATCTACAACTCCAAAGCTGTTAGGTCTGACGTTTTGTTCTTCAAGTCAGAGAGCATGGGCGTTTTAATATGGCAACTATGAAGTCTGTGGGGGGAAAATGTCCAGTGTCTAAAGCAGTTGTCACTGCTGCAGGAAGTGGAGTGTTTTGTAGCTTAGCATTCAGACTGAATTAAAAACATACACAACGTACATGTAGTACTGCATACTATAGAGCTTTAACCTATAACCATAGTCTATAATGTAAATTATCTTATTTTACAGCCTAAACAGAGTGTGTGCGTGAGTGAATACACGTGGGGTTGTATTTTTTTTTTAACTCAGCCTTTATTTAACAAGGTCTGTTCCTTTGAGATCTAAGGTCTCTATTACAAGGGAAACCTGGCAACGTGTGTCAGCACCACAGTTTCAGAGGATTAAAACATGACATAATCAAAGGGTTGCATTACAAAGAAAACCTCAGTTACAGCATTTGCACAGTCAAACTGGACTCAATCGATGCCACCGTTGTTTTAAACAAGGGATGTAGGAATCATGCCAAGAATGGATGTGTAAATAAAAACATACTAGTAACTAAGGTGGCAGACTAGTTCACTTAATTAAGACCCAATGGTGAGCTAGAGATCCACAGTTTATAATGAAGACAGTGAACTGAGGCATTCATGTCCAACACATCACTATAAACAGTTACACTTTAAAAGGTAGACTCCACCAGTTTCTCTTTAATGTAAAAATAAAACGTTTCTTGTTCTGTTTCAGACTTACATATTCACTGATGGTGAGGACAAGGATCTACGGGTGAGGACAGGTAAGGAGCTAGACTGCTTCCACTCTCTCAAAAAGTGTTTTCCCTTTCTTGTCCATAAAATGATGCATGAAATCAAATGAAACATTGCAATGTTGCAAAAAAAAAAAAATGAAGACGACGACGATGCGGTCATTTCATTTTGACTGTCGTGCAGAAGAGTGTCCAGGTCAATTGGAGGGTTTATCGCCCTTTACAGAGGGGATGAGGATATAATGATGACAAAATTGCACACACATGTCTAATAGAATATAATCATGTTATGATTGTCATGTTACATTAAAAAGGTTCTCTGCGACATCATAATATCATGAGTCAGACTTAAATGTAGCTCTAACTTGACTAGTTGGCATAGGCATTCAGCAGTGAGGAAGTAATTGTTGTCAAAAGTCTACAAAGTTAGAAATCCCAAAATCCACACCAAAGGGAGTTACTGTCTGCACTAAGCATTCCTGACCGATATCAACATCATTTGTCCACTGTCCAGGGAAGGATGGTCAGAAAACCATCAAAATATTGTGAAGTTTGTTGTTACATTTGGGAGATGAAATACACATTATATTGCGTATGTCTGTTCTTCGTGATGTCAAACATGCTAGTTGTGGTCTGTGAGGAATTCAAGTGCATAGGCATGCTGCCAGCAGCTCATTTTGAGTATCTTTGTGACTGCCCAAATATGCGAGCACAGCACCGTTCAGATGTTATTAATATGGATATTAAGTTCGGACTCTCTTCAACTTTAAGTTGAAGATTTCATGTTCAAATTGGATGGCGTATGAATTGCAATCATTTTCACATGCAGTACCCTATGCTGCCTTTTTTCTTTCAATAAAAACTGTTATCGCAGAAAATAAGTGAAAATGTTGGTGTCTTTGACATATTTGCAGTCTCAAAACTTCATGCACTGTAAAGGTGATACCTAATTTCCCTTCGGGCATGAATAAAGTAATCTATATCTATTAAAGTTTCACAGAATGCCAACTAAGAGAACTAATTATTTTCCCAATTGTGTTTTTTCTGTTTAAAACTGTAAAAAAACAACTGCAGTTGTAACATTCTATCAAAAATATTTGAGCTCTTTAAAATACAAAATACAAACACTTAGGTACACCTTGCTAGTAAAAGGTTGGACCCCTTTTTGCCTTCAGAACTGCCTTAATTCTTCATGGCATACTTTCATCAAGGTCTTGGAAACATTCATCAGAGATTTTTGTCCATATTGACATGACAAGGCAGGATGGATCCATGCTTTCATGTTGTTTACGCCAAATTCTGACCCTGCCATCCGATTGTCGCAGCAGAAATCGAGACTTGTCAGACCAGGCAACGTTTTTCCAATTTTGGTGAGCCTGTGTTAACTGTAGTCTCAGTTTCCTGTTGTTAGCTGACAGGATTGGCACCTGGTGTGGTCTTCTGCTGCTGTAGCCCATCTTCTTCAAGGTTTGACATGTTGTGCGTTCAGAGATGGTATTCTACATTCCTTGGTTGTAACAAGTATTTATTTGAGTTACTGTTGCCTTTCTATCATCTCAAACTAGTCTGCCCATTCTCCTCTGACCTCTCACATAAACAAGGAATTTTCATCCACACACCTGCTGCTCTCTGGATCATCATCAGACCATTCTCTGTAAACCGTAGAGATGGTTGTGTGTGAAAATCCCAGTAGATCAGCAGTTTCTGAAATACTTAGACTAGTCCATGATTCTCTAAGTCCGTGATTGACTGATTAGCTATTTGTGTTGACACGCAATTGAACAGGTGTACCTAATAAAGTAGTCAGTGCGTGTATATCTGTATTCAGTAGACCTACCTTTTATCATATTAACAGCAGGGCTACAATGATGTTAGTTATGTGTTAGTTGACCCTTGTCTGCTTCATTTACTCATACGTCCTCATCCAGTTCACTCATGATCCTCAATAGACCTCGGAAAATATTCTGTTGCTGGCCCACTCCACCATTCCTGTGCGCGTACTGTACTTCTTGACATCCAGAATCCAGTTTTTCTTTTAAGGAATAAGATGGATAAAATGTATATCTTTAGTGCTTATGTAAAGGATGTGAATTATCTGCTACCAGCAGACCAGTAATTGAACTGTGACGTCTTCTCTTTTTCCTTTCCCAGGAGCTAACATCATCAACACCAACTGCTCAGCAGCCCACACTCGACAGGCTCTGTGCTGCAAGATGTCTGTGGAGTATGATAAATTCATCGAGTCTCAGAAAAAGTGGGTGAAATGTGAACCGTCTAAAACAGTAGGGATGGCAAATAGTTACAATCCAACAGTTGTTGGTGACATTTCTAGGAGATGAAAGCACAGTTGACAAATGTACTTCTTTCTCTGTGTTGTAGGTGGTTCTGCCATGTAGATGATGACAACTATGTGATCCTGCCAAGCCTGCTACGGCTACTCTCTTCCTACCACCACAGCCAGGACGTCTACCTTGGTCGGCCCAGCCTAGATCACCCTATAGAGGCTGCAGAGAGGGTCAAGAGTGATGGATCGGTTCGTCAGCTTGAATTATTTCTCCTTATGAACCAGGGGTGTAGAGATAAGTCTGATAAAGTTGGGAACCACTAACTTGAATATAAATGTAACATGTCACATGATATAAGGTGTTTTCTTGAGACCTGCATACTATCAACAACCAAATTATATGATCTTTGTTTCTCATTTCAGGTGTCAGTCAAGTTCTGGTTTGCCACAGGTGGAGCAGGTTTCTGTATCAGCCGAGGTCTGGCCCTGAAAATGAGCCCCTGGGCAAGGTAGGACGGATTTAAGTAGTTATGATGCTTACACCTGACTAAGTTGGTTTGTAGCTTAGTGAATGACTGAAATTTGAAAATAACATAATAATAATAACACAGAAAATAAACTAAGCCTAAAGTCAGTAATATTTTTTTGAGGTTTCACACATCACAAATCTTAATTGCCTATGTGCAAGTATTGTATTTGACTCATTCATCCACCTTAACCATGTCACCTTTCAGGAATTGAACCTCTCCAACTATGTTGGTTGTGTAGCCTGGGCATACTGCACAGTGCACTGGCAGATGGAATAGCTGTAGGTTGACTGTATAGTGGTGGAAAAAGGTTTTCGGACACCCTTAAAATTTTACACAATCTTGAATATTATCATGAAATATTTGTGGAAAATTTTTTTTGTGTTTCAAAAGGTGTGGCTGCATAAGACAGACAAACAAATACAAATTATATTTATTTTGTTTATTGTAAAAGAAAAACTAACAAAACTAAATCCTTGATAGTTTCAATATGTCAGTTCTTTTCGGTATTAAAGTCAACAAATAATAAGCTGGGTTTACATGGAGCCATTTATTCCGATTACAATCGGTTCAGAAGCCCAAAGCGAATGAAAATGGTAAATGGTAAATGGTAAATGGTCTTGCTCTTATATAGCGCTTTTCTACCTACTCAAAGGTACTCAAAGCACTTTTACAGTCAGAGACACATCCACCCATTCACTCACACAAGCACACACACATTCACACACCAGCGCCAGTTGCACTGGGAGCACATGGGGTTCAGTGTCTTGCTCAAGGACACTTCGGCATATGGCACACTCAGATGATCGTACCGCTAACCCTTCGGTTCATGGAATAAACTGAATGAAATTTCATTCGGTTTCACAGGGGAAGAATATTCCTTTTCCCAAACCCATAGAAAGTCATGTAAACAGTGAATTGGAATGAAGTCAGGCTCTGTTCTTGATAAGCCACCACAGACTTTCAATGGGACTCATGTCCGTGGATTGAGCCGGCCACTCTAAGATCTGGATACTGTGCTCCTGGAGCCAAGTTCTACTGGCCCTGGATGTGTGGCGAGGCCCATTATTTTGCTGAAATATCCAGTGTTGACCTCAATGGAACAGGGCACGTGCAGAAGGGAGCATGTGTATTTCGAAAATAGCACAATATTTGGCAGAGTTCAGTGTGCCATCACAGACAGTGAGATGACCAACACCAGCAGCACTCATGCATCCCCAAACCATGATGTTGCCTCCAACATTTCTGACAGTAGGTACTGTACATGCTGGGTATAATGCTTTGTCTGGCCGTACCCTCACATTAGCAGGAGGAAGATAAAGCTGGAAACTGGACTCATCTGACCACAGAATCTTCTTCCAATTACAGTCCTTGTGTGCTTGGGCCCAATGACACTGGGGTGGCTGTGGCGCAGTAGGTAGAGCGGGTTGTCCACGAACTGAAGGGTTAGCAGTTCGTTCCCCAGAATGTACTGTAAAAGCGCTTTGAGTACCTATAGGTAGAAAAGCGCTATATAAAAGCAAGACCATTTACCGCTGTCTCTCATCGATCAGGGACTTGTAGGACCTTAAGCCATGATCTCAAAGTCAACCATGTGTAGTGCAGGTGGAACTCCTATGATGTCTCTACATGTTCTTGCTTAAGACGCTCATGGTTTGACTTCCAAGTTGTTGGTTCGTCTGAATTTTTGCAGAGTGTATCCAACTCATGAAGGACATCTGTACTTCCTGGTGGTCTGGTGGCAGCTGTACCCGTCCTGGCTGGGAATCTGTATGTTTTTGAGAATCGGGCATGTTAACAAAAAGCACAGCTTTCACTGGTACCAAAATCACCCAATTGGCTATTTTAGGATTTGATTAGTATTTTATTTATGGCTGTACTAAAAGAAATTGCACTTGGAGACAATGCAGTATTTCACAAATGCATGGGGTGTCCGAAAACGTTTTTCCACCACTGTATGACAGCAGCCAACCAGTCCAGAAGTACCTGCCTGATATCCCTCTAAGGAGACAGGAGATTGTGGCTGCTTTTTCAAATTCCAATTAAAATGAATCATTGTGATTAAGTTTCAGTATTACTATGTACCCTCTTTAATTTTAATTATTGCCTGCAAGGCCTTCTCTGCTGGCCTGAAGAACAGACTTAATTATATTTTCCATGAATACCTATTAAATAATTGCTAAAGGTCTGTTTGCTTCCTTTCATAGCTTTTCTCCTGGTTGTGCTGCTTCCAAATGTGTATTTTCAAATAAAAGTTCTTATTCAATCAAATTTCAGCTATGATTTGTTGATAGGGTCAAAGAAATCTGTCTGGAGGCCTTCAGAATCAGTCCTGCAGGCCCTGCAGTATTGATCAAGTATTGATCAGACTGTTTAAGACTGCTTTAACCAATCAGATTTTGAGCTGATGACACCAGGTGTTAAATGCACTGCCTGCCACTGTACAAAATTAATAACTTTGGAAACACACATACAAACTAATGTACCGGTCATAAATTTTAGAACAGCATGCAGTATCCTCTATTCCTCCTTCCTCCTATTGGTACACAAAGCATGTTCAGTCACAGTGACACGTCTACACATTTGTTTCCACAAACACACACACATTCACACACCAGTACAAAGTTCTGTGAGCAACTCTGGTCTGTAGACCACCAGCTCTATCTTTTGAGCTGCAGCTGCTGCAGTTGGGTGCCCTGACACATACATACAAAATGTCATTTGAGCAGAATATGGCTCTTAAAACTAGCTTTAAAACTTAGCATTGGTGTGAACACATTGGGCTAAAACACTGTCTTGTGGCTTTAGTTTGGGAAATTTCATCAGCACAGCCGAGAAGATTCGTCTCCCAGATGACTGCACCATCGGCTACATTATTGAGGCCCTGCTTGAGGTCACTTTAACCCATACACACCTCTTCCACTCACACTTGGAGAATCTCCAGAAGCTACCCAGTGACACTGTGCTGGAGCAGGTGAGTGAGTTTCGACTTCTCGACTTCTGTTCTGTACACAGATACAAAACATTTGTCACCTTAATTAAATGTTAATTCATATGTTGTATGATTGTTTTTGATTAGGTGACTCTCAGTTATGGAGGCTTTGAGAACAGAAGAAATGTAGTCAGCATTGCTGGAAGCCTATCAATGACAGAGGACCCCACGAGGTAAAAATAAATCCCTTAAAGAAGTATGTTAGGGCGCATTCACACCAGGAAAGTCAGATAGTTCACTTGCTTTGGTCTGGACCTTTAAAAAAAATTAATTCACATTGCATTTTTTGACAAGCGGACCAACATTGTAAACAGACCCACCCATGCTCTCCTCCGACCGTTTATCGAGGAGGCAGTGCTCTCTTCTGTGCCCCACGTTGACCCATGGCTCATTCTTGGTATAAAATAGAAATGAATGAATGAAACGACTGATGACCGTTCACAACATTTTTTGTAACTTTTTTGTTCCTGGTATACCAGTTAGCGATCGTTTGCACATTTTGCGGACGAAAACTGTCACTTATTTTTCCTGCACCTGCAGCGAATGGATTATATGCCGTGAAGTTCAATGAACTTAATGTAATTTAAACATTAAACATTTAAGAGTGGGTTGAATGGGGCAAATAATTTTTTTTATGTTAGATTTGGAATTATTCTGAATTTACATAATGTAAAAAAGGACATTTCTGTTAATTAAATGCAGGGCGTCCTACACGTGTCGGGCTTTTGTATGTTGTATTGGTGGTTTCAAAGGCAGGGTCAGTTTTTCCGTAAGATACTGATTACATTAAAAGGTACTGTTGTACTGAAAAGGTTCAGATTGCATTCACAAGACAAACGAAGCGTACCAGGGTTCGTTACAGACTCTGGTGCGGACCAAACAAGTGAACCGAGTCCCAGCTGCAGAAGTGATCTCGATTCACTTGTTTGGTCTACACCAGAGTTCGCTGACTTGTATTCACACCTACCCAAAAGGTCCGCACCACAGGAAAAGGTCTGTTTCAAGCAGACTAAACAAGCCTGGTGTGAATACGACCTTGGACAATTTGAAGTGGACTGTCTGAGTTATTTATCTATAGTCAGTGTGTTATCTACTGTAAATAGTGCTTAGTACGCATCTAGTTAAGAGAAAGTCCAGTATGGAAGCCAAACAAAGCACTTTTGATGACATTGGCAGGTTAACACTTAACCTTTCTGTCAATCTTTTTTCAGAGGAAACTGAGGGCATTAATCTGTGCCCTCTCCAAAGCCACCACTGACAAAAACAATAATTTTTCTTCAGAAACCAATATTTGATGGTTAAAAAGCTGGAAATTCACCTAGTGTGTCATTGTATGACATTGGTGTCACACAGTGGCAGACGAGCTACCGCTGTTGTATATTTCTGTAGGCTCTTATGCGGCTCTTATGCAATATAACAATCCCAGAGAGGCTGAATCTTTCAGGAGAAAGATGTGGAAGGATTAAACACTCAGTTCCAGTAAATTGGTATTTCATTGCAATATAAAATTTAAATAAGGATTTCTAGAGTCATTGTATTGTTGTTTCAGTTGTTTCCTGACAGGGAGGTGCTGTAGACTTGTATGGCCTGAGGGAAACACAAACTGTGTAGTCTCAACAACACTTTGCAAAACCTCAATTCTTGCTGCTTCCAAAGAAATTGCATTAAAACTCCCATCTGTCTTGTTATCAGTGCACAGTTCAATAATGCACAATACACTGTGTTCCAGTCATATGTAAGAGTTGATGTCATTCAAAATCATGAACATTGCAACAACAACATCCTGCTAGAAATACTTTCCACCAGATTTTGAAACTTAGCTGCAAGGATTTGCTCCATTTCAGCCATGATAGGCTCTGTGTGGTCGGCTTATAGTTCGTGTTCCAGTTAATTTTAATTGGGTTGAGGTCAGGTTTTTGTGGAGGCCAGTTAAGTGCAGGTGTGCACTGTGAGTTGGTAGTAATATTTAAGAAAACTTGTGCATTTTGATTGTGTTATCATTGGACATTGATACAGTGTTACACGCACTGTTATACACAGTTTCTGATGGGTTTTTACCCACAGCTTCCTATTTAAACTTCAGCTTCCCACTATTCCCTTAGAACTTTTGGATTACTGTGACCTAGATGACTGAGAACCTTTACAGTCATTGATAAACAATGTAGTTTTGCAGTTTTAACTCTGATTCTCTTCATTTCCTGCAGGTTTAAGACAGTCCACTGCCTTCTATATCCACATACTGACTGGTGTCCACAGCTCAAACCTCGGCACAAAATTTAAATGCCACTGTGACTGATAAGCCAAGCCACGCTCAGCTGGAAATCCAATCCGTCAGTCAGTTGGTGGATATCTTTACCCAAACCTTGACCTCTTCTCTTGCTTTTTGCTTTTGAGAGTCTTCTTCTGGTACTTCAGTTTTCTTCAGTTGCACACCTTTCAGAGAAATAAGCCAGTATGTTTGGTCAATATGATAACAGATGGAGCCAAAGATTCACTTTTAAGGTTAGCAGAGCATGCAAGTAGGTAAAACATGAAATGATAAGAGACAAATCATTCAACATTGTAAATGAGCTGTTTTAGTTCCTAAAGAGATCCACAATCTGAAAAGGAAATGAAGCTGGTAGTTCGGCAGAGCTTAACCTCTGAAGTTCCCTCCACATGTACACCAATACATATAATGCTTTATATAATTTCAGTGAAGCTTTTTGTGCTAATGATTCAACAAGGAAACTTCACCACTATCAGAGTCTTTTTAAGTGCCCAGTCAGTAATGTCTCCTGCAGCAGTGGCCATACCACATACTTACAGCTCTTTTCAACTAGGGAAACTTATTGAATCTGCTGTCCTGGATCCTGATTTTGCTTTCATTGTTCTCTACATTGGAAAACAACAGCTAGATTCCAGAACAATTAAAGAGGTGGTACTAATCCAGGTCATAGATGATTGGCCAAGTTGCTGATGTGGTGATCAGATTTTATCTGTAAAGCTCTTTCCTGCTTAGTCCTACATCCTTTCAAAAGGTTCATATTATGGCATATATCTCCAGGTATGGGTCATGTTCCCATCGTGGAAAAGCACTTATGCATCACTCATTCATATGTTTATTTTTACCTTCTGGTCAGATGAATCCCCAGTGGACAGAGCCAATGATACTTTTAAAATGTGGATTGAAGAATTAATTCAAGCTTGCACTCTTGCTAACTTCATGAATGCATTCTATGTTATCTTCTTTATGGTTCATCTTTATGAGTTTGCACTACTTTGATCCTGTCAGTTCCTGTATGTAACAGTAGTTACATTTTGCAGTGTTCTTGTAAATATGAGTGAACGTTGTTTTTAATGTGTGTTATTGGTTCTTTATATAAGTTGTAGCTTTAGCTCTGTATATCCTTTCAAGTAGAGCTCCTCTTAGGGCAGAGCTGTACTCCAGGAGGTGGAGACAAAGATATCTCAACATTATTGCCATGAAATCATAAGTATTGACTGTGGACATGAGCTGCTTGCATTCAGATCTCCATTCTTTTATAGCAATGCTGGCTGGTTGACTTACCTTTTTGGTCTAGACTGAAATATCACAAAATGACTTAATGGATTGTCTTGAACTTTTGTTTGAGTCTCCAGCTAATAATTTAATAACATAAGTATGTCTCTTTCCCTTGGATTTTGAGTAAATGAAATCACTATAACTATTAAAAATTCTGTACAGATACTCAAGACCCCAAGAGACTGAATAAAATCATGTACAGGCATTGTCCGTAGACAATAAATCATAAAGACATCATATTGTTATGCACAACCTGATCATGAGAGAAGTGAACAGCATGTCAAGGCCACAGTTTTTTATGAGAAGGCTTGAAGGATAAGCAGATTCTTTGTCTCTACTGACTGCCTACACAGACCAGCATCAGTATTTCTGCCTGTAAATAATACTTGTGTAAAGCACTGCTTTTTATTGCACAAGAAAATAGAATCCAGACCCCACGCCATGTGTCCCACTGCAGGTCAGTGGGTGAGAGCGAGTGAAATGTGTGCTTTTAAACCTTGCCACTGATGTTTTCTAATGGTATGTATTTTCGCAAAGAATAAAACCTTTCTGCAGTATCAAATGTGTCAGAATTCTGTTCATAGTGAGTCTCTTAACAGTTTTGCTATGCACACATACGCAAACAACATATCGCTGGAAGTAGCAAAAAACAAATGTTTCCGTTATACTGATTACGTGACAATAACAGCCCGGTTTCCTCCTAGAAGACAGGTGCAGGGCTTAAAGTAGGCCTATTCCAGCACCGTGCTGGATCTCTGGCTTTTGGCGTCTGATCGCAGTTCAAAAAAGATCAGCCTTCAGGAAGAAAGAAAAATGTTGATATGGGATATTGTATCAGTTGAGTCAATTGAGTTTGCAGCATTCCCTCTTAACCACACTAACATCACTAGCCAATCACAAGTAGAGCTGGGTGGGTCTCAGAAAGCACGGTTGAGATCCAGCTGCAGCTGATGCTTCATTCAAAACAACTTGGGAGAAAATGAGCTCTGAGTTGTCAAACATACATATTTTAATGTTCACAAAATGGTGACAATATAACAAACTTATTTTTTCTCCTCCGAGTTAACCTGTAACGTGAACACTATTAAGTCACTGTTCTTGGAAAGATGGTAAAATTTATGAAGCTAAGAGGATGTGTCCTAACTGCAAACCCAAAGCCCATTCTGCCGTGACATGCTCAATATGTAAGTCAGTCCTGAAATGCAACAAATGTACTACTGCAATACACACTCGTATGAAAAGACATCTGCTAATGCCAGCAGAGTAACGATCCAACTGTCAGTTAACCACTTACCAAATGTCCTGCAGTAACGGAGACTTAGTCTGTACATCAGCAATTTGATGGTTTCATTGTATAAACTTATTAGACCTTTAGCTTTATTTATTTATTTTTTTTTCATCCCAGCTACATTATCCCATATTGGAACACGATGTGAAGTAGCCTACGGCCAAAAAAAGTCCCCACTTTATTTAACTAAGTAAATAGGTACAAACCTCCTATTGGATAATTACTGCATGGGTGATTATCTTTCAACTGTTTTCAACAAGTTTTCTAACCCCAACTGTTGCAATGAGAAGCTTCTCATTTCTTAAAAAAACGTGGAAAGACATCACATGGTTGTAGGTAGGTTGCTAGGAAAGATTAGTCTGTTTGAGAGGGGCAAAACCATTGGCATGCATCAAGCAGAGAAAACATCTAAGGATATTGAAGCAGAGACTAGTAAAATTGGGTTGAGAAATGTCCAATGCATTATTAAAACTGGAAGGGTAGCGGGGGAACCATCGTCTTTGAAGAAGAAATGCGGTCAGAAAAAAATCCTGAAGCAGAAGTCAGGCCCATGTTTAATAGTGAAAGTAAGAGCATTTCCACATGTACAATTCAAAGGGAACTCCATGGATTGGAAGTGAAGAGCTATGTAGCCTTAAGAAAACCACTACTCAGTGAGGCTAACTGGGAAAAAAAAGGTGACATGATCTGATCTGATGAGCCCAGATTTACCCTGTTCCAGACTGATGGGTGCATCAGGGTAAGAAGAGAGGCAGATGAAATGATGCACCCATCGTGACTAGTGTCTACTGTACCAGCCTGTGGGGCAGTGCTGTGATGTGGGGTTGCTGCAGGTGCTCAGGTCTAGATTCAGCAACATCCTGCCCAAAGAACGAGGTAAACTGACTACGGGAATATACTGAATGACCAGGTTATTCCATCAATAGATTTTTGATGGAATAACTCTCGATCTATGAGAGTTGTTCTTCATTAAACCTGGAAACTTTCTTTACTGCACGCAGGTTTAATAGCATCATCTAGGTTATGGATTAAGAACTCTGTTTGCAGACATAACAACAGACACCGCACTTCACAAATCTTCTGTCGCATGTATTCAGACTTTGTTGGGTCCTGTCCATGTCTGTTGTAGAGTGACTGGGCAAACTGTATGATA
Source organism: Mugil cephalus (assembly GCF_022458985.1). Classification (NCBI taxonomy): domain Eukaryota; kingdom Metazoa; phylum Chordata; class Actinopteri; order Mugiliformes; family Mugilidae; genus Mugil; species Mugil cephalus. The sequence goes on from NC_061785.1 coordinate 23,362,209, forward strand.
GCAACATGATAGCAGGTTCTTGATCTAAATTTTCCAGTTTGCAGAGTCATCTGTGGACATATACAATCCCTGACAGTACATAGTGGTAACATTTCCTGCTATCTATTTATTCTTTTTTTTTTTCTTGACTTTCAGTGCTCCAGTTCAGATTTATTTTTATTTTTTTTCACTCTTTGAAATGCTCATAGAGACACGAGCAATTTCAGCATCGGTCTGTATTTTTAAGTTGTGTGAATTTTTGCTTTGTGGCTTTTCACAAACACAACAGTATTTATTTATTTATTTATTTATTTTTGCTCAAAGTCAGATGTAATGATCCTTGTGCTGAGATCTTAGATCCAGGCACAAGCACAAGCACAAGTACAAGCTTAGATCCACTCTGACTTATTATTCTGTGAGGAGTTGATAGAATTAGGTTTAACTTTTCAGAAGCATTGTCATTTTCAGGACTTGTGTCTGACTCTTTAGAGTCTAAAGAGTCAGATAAATATATGTTCCAGACATTGGAACGTCTAAAGTTTAGACGTCTAAAGTTTAGACGTTCCAATGTCAGGTGTTACTAGTTTTACTTGAATCTTTCCAGCTTTTGATTCCTTAGAAATTAGGGGAATGCTTGCATCTGAATACTTGGCGTGATCTTGTGACTCTGGTATGTTTTAATTATTTTATTTATTTAACCTCTATTTAACCAGGAAGTCCCACTGAGATTAGAAATCTCTTTTACAAGAGAAGCCACGGTAGCAGCCATACAGTCAAAAGGCGAAAGTGATATAAAATGGGTACATGATACATAAATGAGCAATATAACAGTAAAACATTAAAAGAATAAAGCAGAGTGACAGTGGCCTCTCAAGAGAAACAGTGGCATTCCTCCTTCACAGCATTCTTTATGATAGTCTTAAAATCATTAAAGTATATGAGTGTCTTTAATCCGAGAGATTTTCAAACGTTATTCCCATGACTATGTTGCATGATAGGAGACTGGGGAACATCCAAAAGCAACCACTTGGAGGCTCACAGATTGTTTCAATTTCAACTTTGCATTTGAAACAGAAGTAAAGAAGCATGATACACTGAATCCAGTCTCTTTAAGATGGAGCAGGCTGCATGTGTGTACAGCATATCACCGTTATCAATCACCGATAGAAAAGTGGCGTCCACAATTCATTCTGTTATCAGACTGTAAAGCATGATTTATAAAGTAAAAGCCAATCTTCAATTTAAGTTTCTTTAATGATTAGAAATACCCGATGGAGCAGCGAGCAGTGTGACTCATCATCCTCAGCCTATGTATCTCCTCCTCATCGGACATCTCCTGATCATCATCTGATATTTGGCCTTGTTCAGAGCGTGATGTATCATCTCTATCTGATGACAGACCATCCCCAGAAGATCCCCAAACATACACTGTTTTTCTTACTTTGTTTCTCCACAGCCAGTCAGAGTCTCCATAGTTGTGCATAATCTCCTCTCCTGGGCTAATGTCTTGTATTGTAAATAAACAGAGATGGGGCTTCCCTTGAAAAGTTATGTACTTGATCTTGGCATTTGGGTTGATGTGGTCATCATTCATAAGCCTGCCAATCCTCTTTTACTGCATCAGTACTACAAAAAAACACCAGTAATACTTCATTTTAAATTGAGTTTCTATACATAGCTGACTTAGTTATTCGAAATCTTCAAGTAACTATTAATCCATATCCAGCATACCTAAAGCTGTGTTTCATTTAATTTGATTTAGTCAGCTCTGACATATGTACCACAGTTTTCCATCAAAATGGAAACAAAAACACCAGAGGCTGTCATGATAAACTCTCAGTCTCCGTTCACATTCCTCCTTGCTGATAAGTTCGCCTCTACATTCCAACAGTCCCTTTTGAAATAGAGAAGAAATCACGAGCTAGTGAACATGCAATAACAAAAATATATTTTGTTTACCAAGTATTTAAACAAGTAGTAGCCTACCTTAAGCAGCATTCCTATATGTCCAGTCCTGTTTTGTCCCTGCCAATGAGTGCGTAAAAATTTGCGCCATCAGATTTATGTCTCTTCGCCTTTCCATGACTTACTTACACGTCAAAAGCCTGAATTACCAAAGAAGATTATTGTCAGGATTATTATGTTCATGTGCAAGAAAAATATTTTAGAATACTGAAGTCTATACCTGTGAAAACTAGCTATATACATGTTGCACCTGGACAGAGGTCAAATGTTGAGCTAAAAATAGCAGCATTCATATTTGATTTAATACTGATGAAGAAATATTTTACGAGCTCCAGTGTAGTTTGTTTATTACATATTCAAAGACCAAAAAACAAGAGCAAAGTATATAATTGTAAATAAGTTGGTGGTAGTCAGCACATGAACTCCTGGCTCTCAAAACTGAAGTTAACAAGAGATCTTCTATGAGACACAGATGGAACCAGGCAGCTATGTGACTCATCATCCTCAGTGGCTCTATTTCCTCCTTACATATTTTTCCTTGTCCTTCTTCAAACAAGAGCTTAACTGAAGTTTACTTTTCAATATGTTTACATGTTTGTTTTCAATATGTTTAAAGTTAATGGCGGTATAAAGAGGACTGCAGCATTACCTGATGACTATGTGATAGCATGTTAATATTTATCTTATATACATATATATAATATTTATAATATCATCTCAACAAAAAAAAAAAAAAAAAAAAAACAGGGTCTGGTGTGGTATCACTGTTGTGCTTAGAAGTTAGTGTATCTCAAATTGCTGAATTAACAAAATAAATAAATAAAAAGGCATATAATGTAAAGTAGCATAATTGAAGTGCTTGGTTGCCATTACATAACCTGCCTCTGTGTACAAAAACACTAAAAACATACAATTCCTCTTCATCCTCAGTTACAAAAAAAAGTTTCAACATCACATCAATATTAAAAGCTATTTAAACTGAAATAACACCACACCCTGTCTGGAAGGACAGATTGTAGTTTTTCATGGATACAGCGGCTTGAAGCTTGCAATAAAGTTGTAGTTTGTGTTAATTCTATGCCATTTAAAAATAAAAATAATAATAATAATAATCACAATCTGTATTTTTTGATTCTTTGGTTTTTACTTTCTGCCAGTGTTTAGAGGTGGGGCTTAATAAGAGCTGCGTGCTCATTAAGATGTGACAGATGGACAAACTAACTGAAATCTAAAATGTTAATTCATGAAAATCTCATAACTATATATATATATATATATATATATATATATATACATATATATATATATATATATATATATATATATATATATATTATTATAAAATCTAAACATTCTGCATAATTAATGACTAGACATGGTATCTGAGAACTTGCATTTAAATGTGGAAGAGTAGTTAAAAAACCTAAGATTGTAACATTTTTTTTGTCAATATTAGTTTTATTTCAAGTTTTTTTTTCTTTGCCAATTTCTATTTTCAGAGCCAATGTTGACTGTTAGTTTAGCCCCATGGGAACACGTACATTCTATATTTCTATACAACTATAAGCTATGCACCATAGATATTCAGCTAAACCTAATGAATGAATAATCAAACTAAATGGTGAACTAGAGCTGAGTAAACACAATTTGCAGAAGATTAACTTAAGACGGACTGCCATGTCTGCAGATTCTTTTTTTTTTTTTTTTTTTGTCTGTCCCTGAGCATGATTATTTCTATCAATTCACGGTGATTGTGCAGTGATGACCTGGAAGACAAACACGGTTTGATGATTGACTCCAGTGTAATTTTAATCTTAGTGTTGAACACACTACGCTTCCTGCCGCTGTAACCCGGACATGCTGACAGCGAGCGAGAGAGAGGGAGACATCTGGAAGTTGTAGCTGAGTTTAGCTCGATCAGTCCGGACAGCAGCTAGATCGCCCTACACAGTTTCTCTTCTGTCTATAACTACATCTGAGGTGCCCATCTGCAGCTGATCGTGGCGGACCCAAGCACCCATGGAGATTTCATTTGCAGGCAAACAGGCTCTGGTTACGGGAGCAGGAAAAGGTAAAGACAACTAAATCACAAGACACACCACGCACACTAGACGTTTATTGTGCGTGCAGGGACACCACCAGGCCACTTTAAAAATGACAGCCTCATTTTCAGCCCTCCAGTCTATTAGCCCATGTTGTCTTAGTGCCACAGTGCTACCTGGTATATAACCAGTGTTATGTGAAACATAACAGATTTTTTCATAATTCCGAATAAACCAAGCATGTCTGGCAAAATGATCATGGAGAGTGAGCTGCCATGCAAAGTTCTGCCTCTGGAAGCAATTTTAAGGATTCAGTGTTTTCTCTGACACACACACTGACAGTATTAGGATATGGAATGTATGTGGAAACAGTGTGCAACAGTGGTGTTTATTAGCATTCAACACCTCACACCAAGAAGGATCTGGGTTCAAACCTGGCAGCTATATGGGGCTTTTCTGTGCAGTTTGTTCTCCTTGTGTCTGCATGGGTTTTCTCTGGGTGCTTTGGCTTCCTTCCATACTCTAAGAAGTATTTGTCAGGTTCCCTGGTGATTCTAAATTGGCCGTAGGTGTGATTCTTTCTGTGTTAGCCCTGTGATAGAGAGTTCACCATGCTTCTTACTTAATAATGGCTTGGATAGACTTTAGAGTAGTGTGTCTCTGTTATCTTAGTAGTGACAACTCATTGTCTTCTATTCTGTAATGACTTGCTAGGACATTTCTCTATATTTGCCCTCGAGTAGTTATTTGCATTTTGTAAGTGCAGTGGCTACTGATTTCTTATTTTTTTGAAATTTAAACATTGGTCAAACATAACAAATAGACAAAGGATTTTTAATGAAGGTTTATTATTAAGGGAAAACAATCCAATCCTACATGGCTGTATGAAAAAACCTTAAACCTGATTGAGCCAATCTTAGCAGCAACAACTGTAATGAAGTGTTTGCAATAACTTACCTCAAGTTGTTTACAGAGGAATTTTGGCACACTCATCATCACAGGATAGTTGTAATTCAGCCACATTGGAGGGTTTTCCAGGATGAACCGCCTTTTTAAGGTTATACCACAACATCGCAATAGGATTCAGATCAGGACTTTGACTAGGCCTCTCCAAAGTCTTCATTTAGTTTTTCTTCAGCCATTCAGAGGAGGACTAGTGTGTTTTGGATTATTGTCCTGCTGCAGAGTTCTCATCAGTCTGAGGTCACCAGCAGATGGCCGGACATTCTCCTTCATAATTTTTTGGTAGACAGCAACATTCATGGTTCCATTTATCACAGCAAGTCTTCCAGGTCCTGGAACAGCAAAACAGCCCCAGACCATCACACTCCCACCACCAGATTTTACTGTTGCTGCGATAATCTTTGTCGTGCTACTTTACACCAGATGTAATGGGACACAAACCTTCCAAAAAGTTCAACTTTTGTCTCGTCAGTCCATAGAGTATTTTCCCAGAAGTCTTGGGGATCATTAAAATGTTTTCTGGCGAAACTGAGATGAACCTTTATATTCTTTTTACTCAGCAAAGGTTTTTAACTTGGAACGCTGCCCTGCAGACCATTTTTTCCCAGTGGATGCTGTTGTGGGGTCTTTTGTGACCGACCACTCCTGAGAAGGTTCGCCACTGTTCCATGTTTTCACCATATGTGGATAATGGTTCTCATTGTGGTTCACTGGAGTCTCAAAGCTTTAGAAATGGATTTATAACCTTTTCCATACTGATAGATCTCAATTGATCTGTCATCTGAATGATGTCTAGCTATTAAGGATCTTTTGGTCTACTTCACTTTGTCAGGCAGGTCTTACTGAAGTGATTTATTGACTGAGAACAATAATCACTCCTGGGTGTGGAAAGAGAAATTGAACTCAGATGTGATAAACCACTGTTAAGTTATGTTTTATCTGTGTAAAAACATAACCTTTTACACAGGCTCAGGTAGGTTTGGATTTTGTTTTCCCTTAAAAATAATAACAACCATCATTTAAATGCATTTGATGATCTGAAACATTTAAGTGTGACAACATGCAAAAAAATAGTGTCATAGTACACGGTTACTTTGAAGCTGCTTTTTCTATGTTGTTTTTTTTTCTCCTTCATTCTGTGTATGAAGTCTGGGAGAAGTTACATACAATTAGGTCCCTACATGTTCACATACTGAGATTTTCTGCTGTTTAAGTGCCTAGCTTTAATTTGAAGGTCTTCACATCCCAATTACAGGAAAGGTGAAGGAATTACTGCGAATTTCCCTATTTTCAGGGGCTCAAACATGATTAGACAATTGAATTAAAATCTGCAAAAGACCTGCAGATGTTTCCAAGCAAGGCATTTGGACTGCACTGATCCAAAAGTGAAATTAGTTGGTTACAGTTACTCAGTTGTTCATAAAAAAAAACTCGGGGTTGTCCACGAATCGAAGGGTTAACGGTTTGATGCATAAGTGTCCTTGAGCAAGACACTGAACTCCCAGTGCAACTGGCACTGGTGTGTGAATGTGTGTGCTTGTGTGAGCGAATTGCTTAGATGTGTCTGTGATTGAATAACAATAGGTAGAAAAGCGCTTTATAAAAGCAAGATGATTTACCATAACATAAATGAAATACAATAGTATAAGCAAAAATATACAAAATCTGTGTACAAATCTGCAAGAAATAGAAAGAAATATACCCTAACAAGGATAAATGATGAGGTGTAAAAAATAAAAAATATGGATGGATATTTAGATTTGCAAACTTGCAGCATGCACCCAAACATTGCAAAGACTGCACAATTCTATTAGAGTGATAGCAGCAGGGTCTTTAAATGACCACTCAACTTGATGACATTAAAAGGACTACATGTCAACAAAAGACAGCAGTGGTGGATGATCTCAGGATCCTTTCCATAGTGAATAAAAAACATGTTTAGAGTAATAAGGATGTGTGGATAAGGATGAATATCCTTCTTCTTAAAATGGCTCTTTCCAATGTATTTGGACGACAAGTTGAATTACGAACTGTTTGCCCCCTGTGGCGGATCTTCTATATTTCCTCTTGTGAAAGGATAGCTACATTTCTACCTCCTGAAGAGCAAAGGCATTTTTGGTTAATAATTAAGCTCCATGGGAACTCGGTGAAGCAGAGGACCGATCCGTGCATTTGATTTGATGGAATAAAAAAAGCTTTGTTTGTGGAGCAAAGCCTGAGACATGCGTGGAATGTGTATGTGTGATTGTGTGCCTGCGCTGTGTCACATAACTCTGTAATGAGTCTTTGTGTGTATGGATGTTTGTGTCTCAGGGATTGGAAAGGCCACGGCTCTGGCTCTGGCACGCTGTGGGGCAAAGGTCACAGCCGTCACGCGCACCCAGGCGGACCTCAATAGTTTGACGGAGGAGGTATACCCCCACATACCAGCACCCCTACTCATACACACCAAGTCACCCATGTGTGGGGCCCTTGTCCCTGACGCCCCCACCTCTGTTTTATCTGTCCCATTGTGTTTCCATCTATGCACGTATTGTCATCTGAGGCACTGCTCTCACCCCACCGCTCTGTTGTTCTTCATCTTTTCTCTCGTCATCCTCCATTTCATCATCAATACTCAGCTTTCCCCGGACTGGTTTCTGTAGACTGACTGAATTCTCCTGTGTATCACTTTTATTTGGTTGCCATGGCCTTTGGATTGCATGAAGTATCTGTATTAGTTGAATTTTATGAATATTCCATTCATCACTTTCAGAAAGAAACAAAAACTCTCAAGACTTGTAGGCTAAGGTGAAATCTTTTTTTCTAGTAATAATTAAAATATTGTAACTTAGTCGGTGTACTTCAATACTTAATCATTATGGCTGGATGCAGCTTTGCTCAGTTTTAAAATTAACATTTGATCACTAACAAGGCAATAAGTAGTCATTAATTATGACGCTGACAACTAATTTCATGTTTATTAAAATATTTAATTTTACTATTGTGAGTAGTAGAAAAAGAAGACGTAATAGTGGTAGCATAGACATTTAAAACCTTCCTATCTTCTTCTGTTCTCTGCATTAACATTCCTCTCACAGTGTCCGTCCATCACCCCAGTGTGTGTGGACCTAGCAGACTGGGGGGCCACAGAGGCTGCCCTGCAGAACATCGGCCCCATTGATCTGCTGGTGAATAATGCTGCCTGTGCCAACCTGCAACCATTTCTGGAGGTCACTCCTGACCAGTTTGACCGGTAAGGTAAATATGACAAACGTTTATGATCCCCACCGAGCATGATGCACCAGAAAATAGTCAAAGGTTACAGCACAAGGACTTACTGTGTGGGTCAGAAATGGAAGCTTCATCATGTAGCAACCTGTTCTGTTTACTATATTCCCCCAGGGCATTCAGTGTGAATGTGAAGGCAGTTCTGCACGTGTCCCAGGTAAAACAATCAAGGCTAGTTTTCCCATCTCTGCTGCCCAGATTTTGTTTTGTTTGATTTGGGAGGAATTTCTATGTTAGAAGTTGCATAATTGTTAAGTGTCCTTCTTAGTTTGATTTGCTGTAAGTTGTGTTTTTTTTAAAACAGCTTTACATTTCTTACATTGATTTAATGTTCTTTAATTGATTTAATACATGTTTCTGTGAGTAGATAGTGGCTCGTGGTATGAAGGCAAGAGGATCTGGAGGCTCCATTGTCAATGTGTCCAGCCAGGCCTCCCAGTGCGCCCTCAGAGACCATGCTGTCTACTGTGAGTAACAAAACTACACTTAAGGGGAAAATGTTAGTGTTCAGAATGCCAAAATGAAAGAAAACCAGTTTCAGTAACAGACCTTTTTGTTCTTGTCATTGTCCAGGTGCCACAAAAGGGGCCCTGGACATGTTGACTAAAGTGATGGCACTAGAGCTGGGACCCCATAAGGTACTGTTTGAACATAAAGAAACTTAATCTTTCTTCTGATCTGTTTTATGTGTAACTTAAATGTCCCAACAAGGATGACTTTACAGGGATATTGAAGTTCCTTGTTAACAAAGCCTGAATTTTGATGTCATGGTAGCCAGAAGGGAATAAGAGTGACATCCAGCAGTACAAACAATCATTAAGTGAGATTCCACTACAATAACTATTGGAAGGGATCTGACACCTTGGGAGGAAATAAGTGTCTCTTCATTTTTTTACCCCTCGACAAGTCAGTCAATTAATCAGTCAGTACTGGGAAGTTGTACTTTCGGAAACTTCTTCTGGGCAACTGAACTTGTTGAATTTCTTTATTGCGTTTTACCGCTCATCCAAGTAGATTCTTCAGTTCAGCCTTTGATCTGTCCCTAAAATGTTAAAGCACCATTCATACCTTGAGTCTACAGTCTCTGGCCATTAATGGTGCTCAGAGTATCATTCATTGGGATACATCAAACTAATTCCTCCAGTTGTAGCTGAGTATCTGGTTGTTACAGACCCTCGTCATGTGAGTTTCAAATGGCCACCACCACAGACTTTTAGAATGGATGTCTTCAAGAAACCTTATATGTCCATTCGCCCTTGTTTCACCATTGGTTTGTGGATATACCATGTCATGTATGACTGAGAACATGCAGACATGATGTCACATCTTTTGGGTCAAGCGCTCTTTAAACTGGTTTGGGAGCATGACAGGACATCAAGGAAATTTACCCATCAACCTTTTCCACTCGGTGCTGAGTCATGTTTAGGAACCAAAACTACTTGGTTAGGCACAGAAAACATCTATTTTATTGGTATTGAGGTAAAATGTGCTACATTTAAAATGGAAAATTGTAGCCCATGTTTGGCCATAGTCTCATGGTGTCTAATATTGTCCCGTGTGGTTTAGCACTGTGTCATGGGCACCTTGCTCAGGCTGCCATTTGACCAAACAGCAACATTTAGTTCTGTGAGTGCTATCCACATCAATTTCACCCCTCTTCAGGGACTCAACAGAGATAAATATTTCTGTGAAAAGGTAACCACTTGTTATTATAACACAATCTAACACACACTTCCTTTTGTTTGACCAGAATTATGACTTCCCATTGTACTCTACACAACATATTTCAGTATCAGTATTTCTTGTAATGCACTTGGAGTTTTAGATTTGACTTGTCTGATTTGTCTCTTTATGCACCTGTGCCTCTGCCAGTACCAGTATTAACACAAAGCCTTTACAAAAGAAATATTGAGTAAAATGGCAAATACTTAATATCTAATACTTAACTGCTTTAACTAAAGTGCCACTGCTCTGTTGGTATCAGATCCGTGTGAACTCTGTGAACCCCACAGTGGTGATGACCGAGATGGGTCGCATAGGCTGGAGCGACCCCAAAAAAGCCAAGACCATGATTTCCCGCATCCCTCTCGGCCACTTCGCAGGTCGGTCACAGCAGTCTGTGGTACTGTACATTCTATCTTTTATCTTCTACAGTAGGAGACAGTTGATTCGTTCACACAGGGAACAGTGGTCATGAGGCAAATACAGACATTGTAGCCTGTAATAGAGTGGAAGTACAGCTGTCTTTGTATAGAGCTAATATCCATTTCCCCATTCATTTCGATTTGATTGTGAAGATCTATATTAGTTTTTTGTTCTTAATCTACTTTTAACATCCTGGATATTTGCCTCCTTATTAACCCTAGTCACCCTATTTGGATTTTTTGCATTCTACACTTTTCATGATATATAGATTTCCAAATTTTTGTTTGTACTTACATGTTGTGTTTTCTAACATTTTTTCTGTCTGGCAGAGACAGCTGAGAGAAGTTAGTGGGCACAATAGGCAATGAAGAGCATCATTTACAATTCTTATTTGTAGTCGTTGTTCCAAATATACTCTATTCAAATAAGAGGAAGCCATGTACATAGCTGGAGATGTTGTTAGCCTACCTTGTTGTTGTTGTTAGCATAAAGACTGGCAACAATTTGATAAACTAAGTGTGACATGAATTGTATAATATGTCTCTGTGCAGAGGTGGAGGACGTGGTGAACAGTATTTTATTTTTGCTGAGTGATAAGAGCAACATGACTAACGGAGTCACTCTGCCCGTGGATGGAGGCTTCCTGGCCTGCTGACCCAAAGCAGCCGACTGTGGCACATCGTACTCTAGTCAGAAGAAAAAAAAAGATGATGCTGTCTTGTTACTTTACTGCATAACACAACATGACACACATGGACATAGAGGTCCATGTCATTCACTAAATAAACTCACCCACTGCACACTTGTAGAGTTCCTGTTTTATATGTTTATTCATGTTTGTAGTAGGATCAGCGTACTAAATGTTCTGTATAGGAAATCATGTGTTTGCAAACAAAGTTAGAAGCAACCTTGTACGCACAGCTTTACATGGGATACACAGTCGCTCAGCACAGTCACTGTCAGCTGTGAGTTGTATGCTTTATTTTTGACACTTTCTTTCTTGCTAAAAACGAGGACAATTATTCTAACTTGAATTTGGCATGCAGACTGAGGTCACCTCTCGTGTGTGTAGATTTACTGCAGCCAATGTAAGACATGCACTGTTTATAGAATTAGTATTTCTACATTTGTTACAGAAGGTAGAATCTGACAGATACTCAAGTTATGTTCTAACATCCGCTAAGGTGAAAATCTGCAGTGCGCCCTACACCCAGCAGCTTTCTTCCCCAGTTAAACTACAATAAATACAAGTCTATTTAGAAATTATAAGCATAATAACAATAAACAAATTAAAGGTATTAAATGTAAATTTAGACACAGGATCTTAGACTAAGCTGACGTAATGCCCTTCAGGTTCTGTTTACTCAGTTAAATAAAGGTCAGTTTCCACACAATGACCCAGTGACCAAAGCATTAAGTTTCTGTGTCAGTTGGTAATTCAGTATCGCTGGAAAAGTTACGTAACAGCTTGACTTGATTTTGCAGATGAGACGTCTAATTCATATTAAAGCAATAACACAGGTGTTCCTAAATTTTAAAAATGCACACATTACTCACACTACTAGAATATGCTTCTAAATACTAACTTGTATACTGAAATCATGTTTAACTGACAATACAACGCACAGAAAACAGACAAACATCTGGCTTTTGAGACGAATGGGCAATTAGAACACTTTATTTCACTTTCATTTGTTTACCTCATGTGCACCTGTTTCCATGGAGAAGTCGGGTTGAAGGAAGAACCAGAGGGCTGCGGATATGTCTTGTTTATAGACCCAGTAGGAGTTTACATTGTAAAACTGAAACTTCTACAGTGCGACTGCGGTATTTTTAGCTTTTCAATTCAGCTATTGTTATATTCATTATGTGCCCACCTAGCAAAACTTGGGAGAATATTTAGACATGGGAAAGACAGAAATACACAAATATCACTGGAAACACTGGCAAACATATATTTCTATAGTTGAGGAATAAATGATGACAGAAAGCACAGTGCCTTACATATACATTTGTATTTAGTATACAAAAATTGAAATATTTCACCACACATTAATGTGAAGTAATAAAAAATAAGACAAACAGTTGGAACAAGTATACAAGTCATCTTACATTACATACATACATGGCCAATGCATTTCATCACACAGCCTCTCCTAAGAATTACAGTGGGTCAAATAACCAGAGAATTTCCATGCAATAGTAGTATTAGAAATGTTTGCTGCGTTTTTCAGTTACATTTTGACACCTTAGCTAGGCAGGACCACAGGACAGGATTCAACCACACAGCAATGCCAACCAAAGACAGCATGACAGAGCGCATTGCAGTGCTGTAACTCACCACACAAGGGAGACAGAAACACTGCAGGCAGCAACCATACAGAAATGCATTTCATAAAGGTGCAATCTGCACTGTTTGCCACACTGACAAACTTCACAAAGATTGGCCCCTTTAATATACACCGTTAGCAACACTTCTAACTTCAACATGAGCAACTATAATCCCTTTAGATTGAATAGTTTTAGTTTTAAGCTAAATATTCAGGTACATGTAGATAAGATATTCATAATGCATTCCTGTTCTAAGGATTATTCTGTACATCACTAGATGTCACTGATATCCATTTTTTCTTTCTTTATGTCCACAGATTGTTGAAAAGTCTTGTGTATTACTACAATACAATATGAAATAGTACCAAAAACTGGACACTAAAAAACTTGCCTTAAAACAATACTGTCTTTTATGCACTACCCCAAACTGATGAACACCGCTGTCTGACTGATACTGACACATGCTCGTCCACACATACAAACACCAGCATATATGTACATGCCTGTGACACACACGCACACATCTGTATGGCTATCTGTTTGAGGACATACATTGACATTATGCCTTCCCTAGCACCTTACCCCAACCACCTCAACGCAGTGCCTAACCCAAACCCTTACCCTACTTCTAAACATGACCTAATTGGGACCCTTTTCACTCCTCAAACAGCCTTGTAAAGAAGTGAGGACCAGCCAATCCTCACTTTGCGCAAATGTCGATGTAAAAGTTGTCCTCAGAAAGAGAGCTGTACAAGTTCACTCACTCACACACACACACACACACACACGCACACACAGACAGGAATGGAGACAAAATCTAAACAATGTGATGATTTTAAGACAGAATATTTTAAGACCCACACAAGCTCCTCCACCCCCAGCGGCAGAACTTAGGCAGCAAGGTAGTACAGCCCCCACGTTTGGCATGCTCATCTATCACATGTTCACAGTTAGATGAAGTTACCCAAAGACACTTGACTAGGATCAGATACTCGCCTCAAGTAACAGTTACAGATTGGTTTCTCTATAAAAACCCGGGAATGACTGGACCCAGAGCTTTTAACACATGTCGTACTGTTCCTCAGTCTTTGTCCTTCCACTGACTTTCTGAAAGTACATGTAGTGCTTTTGAAAAACAAATTCAACCACTGTTAAAGGCAAGAGCTACGTTTCAAAGTTCCAGTAAAACCAGGTTTGTCTTTGAAAAATTGTACTAACTGAACCCTAACCCTAATGGCTGAGATGGTAAACAGGACAAGCACTACACAATTAGTCAGAAAACTGGTGCAATAACTACTTTAACTTAAATTAACTGCTGAGAACCAGATGTCCCTTGTTTCTTGGACTCTGGCCAATGTTACAGTTTTTGTAAGCAACAGCAGAACTTTGTGACCGAGATGTTCTGTATGATAATACAATAATTAAATTCATTGATTTGGCAATATGCAGCTAAACTGAAAAAATGGAGGCCTTCACACCAGACCACAAGCTCAAGTAACAAGTCAGACTAAAAGTGAGACATGGTATCTATTGAGGACACTTTTAGCCAAACTTGGTACCAGAAATCTGCGTACCCACTGCCAACAAGATTATCTGACAGCTAGTGTTTCCAAACACTTCGTTGAGATGTTGTCACAGATCCTTGTTTTTACCTTTTGGAGGGCAATGATAAACTGACAGAAATAATGGTCTAACCTGCATTGTGGTTCTATATCTTATTAATGCAGAAAAGAGTATTTTGTTTTAACATGCTGATCTTAGATCAGAAGCTGAGGGTAACTTCAGACCTGAAGGCTTAATCACAGTTCACGTTCTATCTTGTCAACACTGCATTCATTCAAGCAAGGATGGCTGAGAAAGAATATGTTTCAGTATAAAGACAAGTTGTTGAAACCTTTGTCAGTCCTTGTGGAACTTGATGTGTTTCAATGAATACAAAGCAGTTGGACAGTCAATGTCTTTCACAGAGAACCTATGACCCTATTCAGTAATGGTAAAAAAATTGTATTACATATCGGTTTTATTACCAATATGGTTTTGAAAAAACATCAGTATAAAGAAAGCAATTTCCGCAGTGCACACTCACTCTTACTAGTTTTCTCTCTCATCCTCTCGCAGAAGTAGTGGTTGTTGTTTATGGTGATGTAGTGTAGTGTTATAGCAGTGTTTCCTCCTCAGAACATGGTGCATCTCTTCCCCCTCTTCTTCACAGGTGGAGGGCAAAGCACAGCTCGGATGGCCTCGTCAAACACGGTCTTCAGACCTCGCTGGGTCAGTGCAGAGCACTCCAGGTACTTCACAGCACCTAAGGATCAGGAGGAGGGCAGGATGGAAAACAACTTTTAGTGGCCCAGGGACGCTTCTAGTGATATGTCATTAACTTCCTGCCTTAATGTTGTAGCTGTTATGATCAAGCACAGCTACACACAGCACTAGACAAGGTTTGTGGATGTGTTTAGGTAATGCAACAACACAAATGTATTCACAGAATGACAGAGTTTAACCAAATGAACCATTTTGGAAAAATGAAGTTTAGTCTCCATGTTAATTACGTATTGTTTCTGTTTGTTTTTAACAATGGACGATTGTTAAAACCATAGCAGATAGCCTGTTTACTATTCTAATTTGGGGAGTGCAATACATGAGTTCTTTCTTTTTGTTTTTGGGGGTAGAGAAACAAGACAATAGTCTCATACAAATTCTATAAATACCTGTCATGTTTCCGCCTAGTCTTATGGACTATGTTTGTGGATCATCAGTTCCACTAACAAGAGCTGCAGCACCAGCTTGAATTCAGTACCGACGATGAAAGTTGCTCCTAGCTATATATATCTTATCTAAATCACGGTTGTCAACTCATTTTAGTTGAGGAGCCACACCACAATTTCATATCAAGTGGGCCGGACCAGTAACACAATAGTATAATAAGCTATAAACTCCCTTTTTCCCCCCTTTGCTTTAGTGGCAGGAAGTACACATAAATTAGGAGAATGTTTACAACCTTTTATTACACACTTCTTGAAGAAAAAGACATTTCTTTAGAAAATATGTGCAGTGTTGTGTTCTGCCCACTATTCTTACTAAAACAGATGGCAAATTAAGAGTTGCACTCATGTATGTAATTTACACACTTTGCAAATTCATCATTAGCAGGCTAGTTTTGGCCCATCGGCCGTACGTTTGACACCCCTGATCTAGATGTATTATATGGTCCAGATAAAAAATGGAAGTGGGGGAAACCCTCAAAAGTTCTTAAGTAGTATAATAGTTTGCTAAACTACAACTGGAAGTCAAGATAAGGTCAGCTGCAACTGGAACTTGGTGAACAACAGCTGCTGTGTCCCATTAGTGTGTTATATGCACCGTTTCTGCCAATAGAACATGTTGCCAGGTAGAGTTACAGCACTGAACTCCAAGAAAGCCACATATTTAGGCGCACAGTCACACACAACCTCACCAATCTCTCTCGCCATGGCCAGGCCCTGCGGGTAGGTGATGGGGGAAAGCTTCTTGTCTCGCAGTCTCTCGATAGTGTCCTTGTCATCTCGCAGATCCAGCTTGGTACCCACCAGGATGATGGGTGTGTTGGGGCAATGATGTCTCACCTCAGGGTACCACTGAGGCACCACAAGCACATACATACGTGCATACGGATAAAAAAAGGACAATGTCAGTGAGAGAGGAGAAAGAGAACAGTTAGCCGGATGCAAATCAAGCGAGAGTCAAGCGCCTTTCCAAGATGAAGATTCAAAAGTTGTGCTTATGCAAAGCTTTTAGTAGATCTGTCTGAATGGAATAGTTACATGTACACAAAGCACCCTCGGGCTAAGCAACCTTCAGTCACATCATGTGATGAGAGAATCCCTTTCAGAATAGAAACTCTACAGAAGAAGCCTGGACCTTTAGGAAAGTGTGATTTCATATGAGAGCGTCTCATGATGCTCAACAGACCAAACCACAGTCGGCCGTCACTCTTCCTCCGCAGAGTGTTTGCACTTGTTCAGGCCTCATCTCACAACGTTTCTGACTACTCCATTCAACTAGGAGCTCAGTTCAAGCCAATGCGTTCTAAGCTAAGGACTGAACAGGTGTGGTAGCAGTATGATACGCCAGGTGGAGCCGTAGATGTGCCTCCTTGTGGTCAGACTCGGCATGGAAGGGGATAAAGGGAGGGGTTCGAGTGGTCAGTCAGCGTACTGACCTTAGCTCGGACGTTCTCAAAGGAAGCCGGACTGACCAGGGAGAAGCATATCAAGAACACATCCTGGGAGAGAACCAGAGAGATGACTAGTTGAGCGTGAGATCAGTGTGCGGGCCTGTGTGTGTAACCACAAAAATCCTTCTACATAATGTTGACCGTTCATTTATTGCAAAAACACAAAGGCTTTGTTATTTGATTGTCATAAAAGTAGCTTTTTATGGCCAGTGCAAATGGTAAATACAATGGCTTGCATTATCATTTTTAAAATAATCCCCTCTAGGCTTCAATACCAATTTGTATTTTACTCTTCACTTTTTACTATCTTAGGTCTCCCTGGTAGTTTGGAGTGTGTGAGCGTGTGTGTACATGCGCGTGTGGTTGGGGGATAGCGTTTGAATACCGTCTGTGGGTAAGACAATGGCCTGAGCCTATCGTAGTCCTCCTGTCCTGCTGTATCCCATAGGCCCAGATTCACTGGTTTCCCATCCACCATCACATTGGCAGAGTAGTTGTCAAAGCTGCAGGAGTTGGAAGGTGGATACTACACTGAGTGAAAGGCAGTTAATGGCACAGGAAACTGAGCAGTACTGATGTTGTACATGGTACAGGATCATGAACGGCATTTCCAAGCATATTTGTCTCTTATGGGAATTAAATACACGGCATAGACAGTCAAACTGAAATCACATCTTTTAGGGTCTGCTCCAAAGGTAGAATAATCACACAGTTGTAACATTCAAATGACTAAAATCCACTCTTAATCATGCTCCTCTGGGCTGCATATTTAGTGGCTAATTCCATATGTCTTGAAAACACACGTTTTGTAGTAATATCACAAATGATTTGTTTGATTGATTGAGTTTTAACATCTTAATAATAAACACCTCAGTAGACATTCCCCACTTAATATCTACAACCTTCAGTTCAGCAGTTACACAATAATTGACGAGTACAAATAAAAAGTTTTTGTTTTACATGGGGCTATGGATCACAACACGTATTTCACATTTCTTGGCCCAGAGCAGGAACTTCCTGGAGTCTTGTCAGTGTGAGAGTGCCAGACAACCAGCTGTGTCTCTGCAAAGTTACTCTTCCCAGCCAAGAACATGAGTGAAACTCAATCCACACTAAAAAATATATATATAACTGTTTTAAATACTTAGGTTTATGAACAGTTTCACATACAGAGAATGTGCCGTGTTATTAGTGACCCTGAACCATCCCTTAGTTATGCTTCAATAGGTCTAGGATGCTGGAGGATAATACACTGAGCACCTATTCTCTATTTTCTTCTCTCTTGCTATCTATGCATGCAGTAACACATATTATCAGATTTTTAAATGCACACACGAAGACCTAGTTTTGGTGTTAAATTAACCATCTCAATTGGCTTCGCATCTACCAGACAAATCTGTTTCTCTTTGTATCTCATTTTAAGTAAGACAGCAAACACGAGCAGTTCTTATAACACCATATAAAACCATTTCTTCGCGGCTGTGTCTGACGCTTGTGTTAAGTGTATGTCTAGGCAGCGTTCAGACTGCATAGTATAAGATGGTCACTGTGTCACATGATTTGGACAAACCCCCACAAGTGATTTACACACATTTGGAGCAAACAAAAGAATCCTAGGCGCAGTCTTTCACATCCAGCGTGATGTCACTGAGAAGGATGTGCCAGGGACCAACTATGTTGTCCTATAGTGAGTGCAGTGTATGGTTTACTCACACAGTGGGGATGTATTCGCCTGGGAAGGCATTAGTGGTGTAGCTAATCAGTAGACAGGTTTTACCCACAGCCCTGAGGAAGAGAGACAACACAGGACACAGAGGTTACGCTCCCGCATTCATACGAACACCACCTGAATGTGTGTATTCTGTTTGCGGGACTGAAGTGCATGGCTATGCGAGTTATCGTAAAAGCAGGCTGCTACTCCCTTCCAATGAGGTCTAAACAGACACTGGCCTACATTCATGTTGCCTAGGGACACAGTAGCTTGTTATGATACACACCCTCATGCCCCACACACACTGTCACTCACACAGACACAACCTACCTCTCCTTTGCTCACATACAATAAACACAACACCCCTCCTACACTGTGCCGACACAAGCTGGAGGCTGCTGCACGGATCAGTGGTGGCATGGATGGGTTATTGGTTGTGTGCTCATGCATGCGGTAAAGAGCAATTGTGTGTGTGTCTCCATAGATGCAGCAAATGATTGTGACACCCAGTGCCAATATGTGTAACAGTGCCACGAGCCTGATTTGAGGTCGGGGAGTTTGTCGTAGCTGGAATGGAGAGCGGAACAAAGACAGACAGAAAACAACTACTGAGAGGGAGGTGAAAGTACAACCAGCTGCAATCATGTTTTCATTTTAGCGACGAAGGAAGCCGCTACAGTGAATGTCTTCTCTTCAATGAAGGAAGCCCAGAAACTGCACTTCTTTAAGTGCCACTTCAGGTTGGCTCCAAATGTAAGTCACTCCCACTGACCTCCATGAAAAAAACGCTGTACAGCAGAAATGAATGAGTTTACAGTCTGGCACAAAAAAAAAATGCTTAGCTGTCTATTACTAGCTTTCCCATTAGTGTCCAGGGGTGAAATTTCATTTAAGTTCAATTAGTTGCTTTTCTTTAACATGTTTGGATATGACATCGTGGAGGTTTGTTCATATTTATATGCGGTCATCTTACTGCATCACACCCTCTTTAAGGTGTGTTTAAATGGAACACGGAGTTATACAATTCTCTTTCTTTTACCTTTAAGGCATGTTTACAGACTTACTAATAACATTAATAATGTCCTTTAAGTGTACCAGTAAGTCATGACAATAAAACAGCCAGCCAGCATGAACAATACCAGTACCAGCAGAATTCGGCCATCATTCACTTTATCATGTACAGTGCTGGTGTATGTGATGCAGCAACATGATAAACACCCACTCTTCTTGTAACACAAGCCTCCTGCTCACAGACACAAATAGAGATTAGATAATGACATAATGCGTGTTACTTTTTCTCATCAGCTGACGAGCACTCCCAGTTGAGGGCAAACTGAGCTCCATGTGTGAAATTGGTGAACTGCTCCTATTCTTCTTTATATACATAACGATACAAATTGCCTCGAGAGGCTTTACAAAATCGGGCCTGAAACCTCCAGAGCAAACCTGAAGGCCACGGTGACAAGGAAAAACTCACTTTTAACGGAAGAAACCTTGAGCAGAACCCAGCTCATGTGAAAAAGACACAGCAGAGAAACGATATATGCACCCTTTCTGCACATACTGTATCAAAAGTGATTTATAGTATAATTTACTAAATACAAATAAATAGTCAAAATTCATCCAGATTACAAGCATGTCTTTGGTTTTAGGCCTAAAATGAATTTCTCGTAGAACTCATGTTCACATCGCGGCTGATGTAGTTACCCGGATTTTAAACCCACAACCAGCGATGACTGAATTTTATAGTAAACTGAAAATGATTTCGTCCCGCAGGCTTTGGGACCACATGCAGCTGGGTGGGATCTGGATGCAGTATCGAAAATGCACACTGTGAGCGGAATTAGGATAGCGGGGCCTGCTTGCCACTAAGAGGGCCACGAATTCCTCAGCGTGCATCAGCACTTCAGCCTGACTCCAGTGGCCTACAAGGCGTGGAGGTGTTCCCACATAGCATCTCAAGGAGCCCCGCTCCCAGCGCCCCGAAGATCACACACAAGCACACGGTGGATGGCTGGGGAGAATTATCGAGCACCGGGGAGCGGAAAACAAACAAACAAAAAAACAAACAAACAAAAAAAACAGGGCGACCGAAAGATCGCCGAGCCCCAGCCCCTTTTCCCACACAGCATCCTCCCATCATCCATTCATCCATGGAAGCATCAACTGCGAATGAAGAGCGTGCTGCTCGTTTGTGCTCTTACCCGTCGCCCACCACCACACATTTGATAGCTTGCATTTGTACAGCTGCTGGAGACGTCCAGAGACCGGCGCTGGGGGTTTAATAGATCCAACAGTCTGCGTTGATGCCTCGGATGAGAACAGCGGGCCAGTCCGCTCGGCGATGGAGCTGCAGTGAAAGAGGTCGATGACAAGCAGAGCCGAGTGTCTCCGGAAAGCACCGAGTGCTTTTAAAGGGACAGGAGCAAACGGAAGAGAAGAGTCCTGACAGAGGAGAGGCTTCCCGTCATCTACTTCCGTCTTTGCTTCACGAAGCGCCATTTGGACGTTTAACCCACATCCTTTATTACAGAGTTTAGGTTCCTTCTTCACTTGCTTGATCTGGTCAGTTCTAGTTGGACATGTTTGGCATTTTGTTTGAAAACGTCTTAAATCCACTGCTGAGTCACGTTCCACAAAACACCTATTATCCTAGGAGCCCATCTCTAGACTAATGGCCCCAAAACTCAACCGGTTCACTTTTCGTCACACAAAATGATAGAATCCTACTAGTAGTAATGAGCTTACAAAGTTCTGATATGTTAAGTGGCCAAACAAAGATTCTGCTTCCTAGTTGAAATATTGATTCTTCATGACAGGGACTCTTTTTCAGCAAAACATGCACACACTGGGGAGCCACGCATGGAGCACCCATGGCTCAAGGCACTTCAGCTGTGAAACTACAGGTTTTGAACTAATAATTCTTAAAATCTCCAATCTGCTTCACTAAATAAAATATATACACATAAGTTTCTTATGTGTATGCTGTCAGCAGCTAAAAGCTCTACAATAGTATGTGACTTGGTTTTATTTGGTTTGGTTTAGTTTTATTTTCCAGTCCTCCAGACCACTGTCTTTTGGTTTATTTTGTAAAGACAACCATAAAGTTTTTGGCAGGTGATTAGTAATTTATTGACCCTATATGTGATGTTGTGAGTGACTTACAACATATATTTTAATATACATTATGTTACACAGGTTTTTCTGTGTACTTTGGGCACGTCAAGATATGTAGTTCTCAAGGAGTCAATTATGTTAATTCATTTAATTTCTTAAGAATCTCTAGAATAGTTTGACCCGTAAGCACCTTATGTTCACAATACAGATGTTCAATAGAACCACTGATGATGGCTTCTGCAGTGGCAACATTATTTAAAGTTCAATTTAATCACAGAACATAAATAATACAAATAGGCCTTAAAATATTTAGCCTCTTTAGTCTTGATAATGTCTTGATGATTGTACAACATGGACTAATAAAATGCAGGATAGTTATACGTAGACAAAGGATTGAAACACTTCAACTGGAAGTGAACTATCTTGACATTTAAGGCTCTTTGGCTTTCTTAGGCAGTTTCAAGCAAGACCTGTGACCTCATACATCCCCACCCCACCAGGGCATCACAGTCATAATATAAAATTATCTGCACAGAGTAACAGAAAACTCCAGATGCACCAGAGAAACATTCACACATTAAGAAAAATAATCAGACATTTATTTCAGAAAATACAAGATTTTACTGGATGAAAACACAGAGAATAAAAACATAGTCTGAATCACAAATACTCATCATAAGAAAATTGTAGTTTGCGTTATAAAAGACTGCATTAAGAATTCATTTAGGCTGTAAAATATTATTTGTAAAAGCATCATTGTAACGGTTCCCTGCTTTGTGTAAGTAGTGGAGACAGGTCTGGTTTGTCAGATACAATATTAATGCATATTTGAACCAGAGCTTTCTGTAAGAAATGCTCAAACAATCCTTCACTGCCTTACATTTGTTTAGACAGGAGGAGAACAACAGCTTTTGTAGAATAGGGCTAGACAGTACGAAATGTCAACTACCGTGCATTTTATCTTAACAGATGACATAAGAATAGAAATTCTTTGGCAACGATCCAAGCACATGCAAAACACCAGAATACAGTTGTTTATCAAGTTGTTCTGCCTCAAGTGGATTCATTTGCAAAAATATGGAACAAATCACCAATAGACTACAAGATATGATGTGTGAAACGAGTCCTCCCAGGACTGCGAATTTCCCCAGCAGATGTCATGCATGTCTGCAAGTAGTTTGCCACTGTTTTTCACTAAACTAAACTAAACTAAACTAAACTAAACTAAACTAAACTAAACTAGATAGCAATGTAGGCAGATGATGTTCTCATTATTTATCTGATTAGTTGACTGTTTCTTTCCTCAGACAATGGAAACCGCAGTGATACTAGTCTGAAGTCTGATACTGCGGACTTGTATTCCTACTTGTAAAACAGCTCTTGTACAATCTCTGTCAATTCCACAATACGGCAAAATAACATTACACAGTTTGCAGAATATCTTACTTAGCTGCAGATGTCAGAGAATCGGCAATATGGAAGAATCCCACGCTACTGCACTGCAAAAATAAAATGATTACCCTAAATAATATTATCTTTTTGTGCTGGGCTGGTGGTACAGTGGTTAGAATGGCTGCCTCTCAGAAAAAGGATTTGAGCTTGAACCTGTCCACCATGTCCTTGCTGTGCCTGCGTGGATTTTCTCCAGATCCTCTGGCTTCCTCCCACAGCCCAAAGGCATTAACTGATGGCCTTCCTATTAAATAAGTGGTAATAGAGATAATGGATATTTTTACAGTGACGTGTTCCCAGCTGTTACCGAGATGATGGACAAACAATGGAATTAAGAATCAAACTGTAATAAAACACACTCTTAAAAAAAACAATCACCAATACCAGCAAAAAGTGACTTTGAACCAAACTAAGTTACAACTGAGTTTTTGTAAAAAGTGGACAGTGGGTAAAATATAAATTAAAAACAGAGTACAATGACATGGAAATGATATAACTCTAACTGAAAACAGTTCAAGGACGATATAACAACCTCAATTTAAGTTTGACCCTATGCATCAACATGTTTCAAAAGCATTTGGACAAAGGCAACACAAAACTGGAAAAGTTGGATAATGCTAAAATTAAACATCTGGTGGAACATCTCATAAGTAATTATGTTTATTGGCAACATGATTGGGTAATAAAAGAGACTGATGTTGCCCTGCAAAGTACCATACACGTTGTCTGAATCCAATGCATACATTGCTTTTGCTGATCATTCGCAAATGATGGACACTTCCAGCTTCTGGGCCAAAGAGTTAGTGGGACAACCCGGCTTATTATCAATGCACAGTTCAAAGGCCACAATCTGTGATGGGGGTGCATTTGTGTTGATGCCGTGGGTATGCAGGTTTTAGAACAATTAATGCTGCCATTCAAGTGACATGAGAGCAGAAGTCAATGTTGAGAGCAGATTTAAACTACAAGAGTGACTACAAGAGTGTCTGTGCCCTCCAGGAATCAACAGGCTGAAAGTCTTGTGCAACCTGTACAACTCTTGGTTGTTTAGATCTCATATCACACCAGTGGTAGTAAGTATTGGTAGTAAGTATTGGTGCTTTATTTTATCAAACATAACATTTGACATAAATCCAAAGCTAACAGCATGGCTCCATGGTAAACGAGTCTGTCTGCTAAGCAAGCCTGCTGCAGTCGATATCAGTCCCCTCTGAGAACGTATGAATCAAAGAATATGATGAAGTAGACCCTGACTGTTGAGCAGCTGAGATGATGCTGTGGTACTTGTGTACTTTTGAATTTAAAAAATATATTTAGAAATCAGTCATTCTGTTTTTATTAACATTTTACAGCGTCCCAACTATTTTAAAAATGCAAACGTGAAGATGAGTGCCATTTTCTTTACAGATACAGATACTAGATACAGCTCATGTGTTGGGATTAAAGGCAAGGCATTAAGGCAACATACCAATAAAACAGAAACAAGAAAGATACAGTTTAAACCACACAAGCACTAATGACTGAACTTCTAGATATTGTCAACCTTTGTAACTGAGCTAGGTCTGATTATTGCTCATAGCCATATTGCCCAGCGATAACCATCTGCCCATTATTCTGTTTGAAAAAGCAGGAAAGTAAGGGATTGAATCCAGATTTTCTTTCCATGTCTTATCCAGTGGGCTGTTCTGACCTGTGTCTGGGTCATTTCTTGGGGCTGCTGTAATGTCCTAGAGGGGAGCCTTGAACATACGCGAGGACAGCACTCTGCAGGTAGCTTGCTCTGTGGGCCTCGTCCTCCCTCATCCTTTGGATCTCCGCCTCCTTCAGCCGCAGCTTCTCCAACATGGAAGACATCTCACTCTCCTTGTCGAGGAGCGCCTCTCTGTGGTTACTACTAAGTACTACAAGACAACAGGCCAGATTTAAAAAGTTATACAGGAAAGTAGCACAGAAAATATTTGAGGTACGGTGTTTTAGTCTATATCCTGCATCAGGGCAGCTCATGCTGCTGGTATCAACACATTTAAGTGCAAATTAACAAGCACTTAAGACACAAGGAAACAACTTTGAAATGTTTTTATAAATGGAATATACGTGTGGGGAGAATCAACAGAAATGGTGTACCTTTAATCTCCCTCTCTAGAGCACTGATCTTTTCTTTCAGTCCTGCCTGTGCCGTCCTCTCTGCCTGTAAATGTCCAATCTGCTCCTGCAGCTCCACCCTCACCTGGCTCACCTCTGCCACCTTCTCCTGGTCTTTACCAGACAGCTCCTGTAACAACACAGTGACTGTTCAGCTTCCACAGCATGGCAATGCTACTAAATCAACACACTTTACTCACAGCATGGCTTCTGATGGCATTTCAGATGAACAGGGCTGCTATACAGAAGGCATAAGTATCAGCTGGTGTTTTGAAAAGCTGTTAAGATTAACATTTTATGGTTCATTTCATTTAGTTAAATCTTCAGTTTACATTACATGCATTTGGCTGTTTTATGGGATGGCTGTGGGTCAGTAGGTAGAGAGGGTTGTGTGAGCAAATGGGTAGATGCGTTAGTGATTGTAAAAGCGCTTTGAGTACCAATAAGTAGAAAAATGTTATATAAAAGCAAGATCATTTACCATTTACCACTTGCACTCTTGGTAGAAAGTCTACTTAAAGAGAAGGCCATGTTTTAAACCAAGATGCCGTCCCATTTCATGTCACAGTGAGCTTGGTCTATAGTTTAAATTGTTTTTTAACTCTGAAGTTTAAAACTTTGATAAGGTACTCATTTTTGGGTTTCAAATATTGTTCACCACACTGAATGTGTTCTGCTCTGAACCACCAAATCAAAGATTATATCTGTGTGTTCAGATTTCATTAAGTTATGACAATGTTGCAGTGGTTTTAAACAGCCTCTGTGAAAACCGCAAAACCGCTCCAACTGATGACCAGGTTGCAGCCACATCAACAGTCAAATTACAATGACTGACTTCCTGTTGTTTTTAGAACACTGGAAAACACCTCATGCAGGATCTTTGACATGTGTCCCCCAGTATGGAAAAATCTGACCTACACATAATGTCTTTACCCTGTGACAGGAAGCAGACAAACCAGCACAGCTGCGACCTTGTCAGTGTGAGGTGACAGATCTAACCACTGAACCACTAGAATGTCTGTGGGATGTCACATTTATGGGGTCTAACTTCACATGTCAAAGTGAATCTAATAACAAAATACTTCATAGCTATAATACTGTGGCTGGTATTGTGTGTGTGTATTACATTGTGGCATAATTGTGACCTTGGAGACACTTACTGCAGCGGGAAATAGGAAAAGGCCAGTTGTGAATATTTGGTAACTGTATGTACAGTCTGTATGTATACTCTATTCTGGCCCATACACTGTGCCTGCATCAGTCTGATGGTGGGTCCTGACCTGCTGGAGCTCTTCTATTCTGCGCCGCAGTCCGTCCATCTCAATACTCTGCTGGCTGTTCTTGGCCTGTAGCTCAGAGGTGGTCTGTTTTTGCTGAGAGCAGTGAAGCTGGACCTCCTGGAGGGAGGAACGCACTGCATGGAGCTTCTCCTCCATAGATGACACATATTCCTGCTACTCAGAAGACACAAGTCGGAAGGAAAGGAGTGCAAGAAAGTCATTCTGATGCAAAATGGTTTGTTAAAATACAGCAGAACAAGTCAATAATGTTTCCCTCCCCTTTCTAGTTTCATTGACTGCATGGTCCTAGGAATCACAGATCACCAGTTGATTGGTTGCCAAGTCTCAAGAAGACAGGACGTGCACTATTTGAGTGTGTCAGAAAACAGACACCTTTAAATCCATTTTCAACTCACTCCTGACATGAGCTCTGTCTAGAATTGCCATCTCAAAAATATAGAGGAAGAATAGAGTGTTGATGCCAGAAGTCACTGTTAGAAATCTGCATTAAGGGACAGGATGGGACATCACTCTTACTTTGTACATGGAGGGTGAATAAGCTGTTTGGTGTCCTATGATGGTGTGCATAACTGGAAACGGGTTAAGAGTAAAGATGTGGATACATAAGAGTCATCTTTTCCATTTGAAAAAAATAACAGCTTTAGTGACAGATGGCATGTCACTTTTATTCAAATAAAGATATGTAAGAAGTAAATTCACTTTTGTCTTCCTCCACAATTACTCTAAACAGAACAAAAAAAAACAAAAAGAGATTTGTAAAGGTAGATTTAAAGGCTTAGTCATTTTGAATTGACAATTACATTTATGTAGAACTGCTTTAGTATCAACAGACATTATGTAGTTTCTGACTTTTTTAACCTAAATGAACTCAACATAACCAAGCCTGGAAAACATGAAGAGGATGTAGGGCCTGGTTGCACCCACACCACTGAACACTGCAGCAGGGAACAGGCAGAAAGCTGCACTCCCCTTGGTTTTACTTGTGGACAATCAAAGCATTTAGTAAATATGTAGCCAGTGTGTAGTTTATACAGCCACGAGGCACAAGTTGACAACTGAATTATTTATTGGAACATATAACTCAACAGCTTATCTTCAGTGAAAGACAGAGCTGTTTTAACCTACCTCTTCCAGACGTGCTTGAGCTCGTACTCTTCTCAGCTCGTCCTCTGCCTGGGCCCTCTCCGTCACACATGCTGCTTTAGCTTTGCTCAGCTCCTAGAACAGATGGACGATACTTTAATATGTAAATGTCACATGATCCCAGCAGTGATTACGATACTGAGCTGCAGTTGACACCACCACAGTGACTTTTTCTGTAAAATTAAATGGATATAGTTTTGGATGGATCAAATCCAAGTATTTTAGAATTGTACTCTTTAGCACTAACACATCTGTGTTTAGGGAAATTCCCAGATGGCAAAAGGAATACAAAGTCGTGAATTTGGAATTGTTTGGAAAATACAGTTAAGGAAAGTAATTATTAGCCCACTTCAATAAATATAGCCTCACTTAATAAAAATGTATGTAAAAATATGTTCACAAAATCGCAGCAGATGTAAAACTTCTGCAACTCTCTCCTCCTCCTCCTCCTCCTCTCTTTCTGTATCTTTAACTTGCCAGCCTCAATCAGATGGGTCCCTCTATATGAGCTGGGTTCTGCTCAACGTTTCTTCCCGTTAAAAGGGAGTTTTTCTATTGCCACCTTGACCTTAGGGCTTGCTCTGGGGAGGTTCAGGCTCTGGGTTCCAGTGTTTTGTGACAACTTGTATTGTTATTGACACTGTAGAAATAAAATTGGTTGATAATCTTTGAAAGTAAAACAAAATGAAATGCTTTAGACCATGTATAGACCCCTATGTATTACGCGGCTTAAGTTTGGCCAGATCAACTCCTTAAAGGGTATTTCTTAATGTTCACTATTACTTTTGATTATTCTTTATAAAGATATGATGTGCATCATGACCTGACGGCCGCAATCCCCCGCAAACCCAGCACAGTTGGACTGCAGAGTGAAGGAAAAGAAGCCAACTAATGCTCAGCATGTGTGGGAACTCTTTCCTCCTCAAGGTGACATCAAGAAACTGGTTAAGACCAGCAAAGCTGTTATCAAACCAAAAGGATGACACCTTTGTTTCGAAGTCTAAGTCTAAACCTAAATCCCAAATATTTTATTCTGATTCTGATGTTCTACAATGAAAATAAACTAAATAAATATCTGAAAAAAGAAAAAGAAAAAAAAGAAAAAACAAAGAAAAAGTGCCACTAGACTTTCTACGGAAAAGTGGAAGTTGAGAGATGCCATTCACTTGGAATAGATTATTAATATTATTATTATCATTGTGGTTTAATGTTTGAAGCATGATTAGTCCGAGTTCTGACCTCTTCCAGATTTATCCGCTGTCCTTCCAGTTTGAAGATGCGCTCCTGCAGAGCTTTCTCGATCTCTTCTAGATGACGATTGACATGCTCCACCTGCACGAGAGCGGGATTTTTACATTTTTCTGTTCTAATCTATTTTCTTTTACCAATATAGACATTTTTTTTTCCTTTTATGTGTTATGCTGTGGTTTAATAGTGAATATGAATGTACAGAAGAATGTATATCTATGTGACAAAGATCCTACCTCTTTCTGGTGGAGACAGTCCATGTCCTCCAAGACTTGCTTGGACCTTCGCTTTTCTATTTCCACGCAGTCTGTAAGACACACAGCGGACACACAAATCGCAAACCTCTGCTTGTGTGCGGGAATGATTTTATCTCTCAGCTAGGAATGTTACCTTCTGCCTGTGCTAGTCGCAGCTTGAGCTCAGCTGTTCTGTTTGTCAGCTCCTGCTTTAGTTCAAAGATCTGCTGCTGCTGACACTTACATCTGCGCTCCAACTCCTCCACCTGGT
The DNA here is from genome assembly GCF_022458985.1 of Mugil cephalus. Lineage (NCBI taxonomy): Eukaryota > Metazoa > Chordata > Actinopteri > Mugiliformes > Mugilidae > Mugil > Mugil cephalus. The sequence continues at coordinate 23,391,741 of NC_061785.1, forward strand.
AAGCAACCACAACTAGGCTCACAGTACAGTACATTCAGGGTAAATAATAATAAAAATAAAAGTGCAAATAAGGCATTAATACTATTTACATACTTTATTCCTGAGCTGGTCATTGGTTTCTGTCAGGTTTTGGATCTCTCGGAGGAGTTTTCCTTCTCTGAGTGCATTGTCCTGCGAGTTAAACAGATAAGATTCATTCATTTGTTCA